>NC_060277.1:91832104-92021464 GCF_021613505.1 Equus quagga | reverse complement strand
GAGAGAGAGAGAGAGAGAGAGAGAGAGAGAGAGAGAGAGAGAGAGAGGGAGAGGGAGACAGAAAGAATTACGGCGTGAATAGGCAGTTTCATGTTGTTGGGAGAACTTAGCAGAAATCGGTACCTCGGTCATTACAAAGAAGCACGTTCAAAGGAAGAAAGACCATTGCACAAGGAGGCTTTTTACACGGGGCGGGGGCGGGGGCGGGGGCGGGGGCGGGGGGTGGGGGCTCAGCCAGGCCGCGGCCGCTCACCCTCGCTGGGCGAGGGAGTCCTTGCTTAAAATCCTTTTCTTTCCCCCGGCCCCCAGGAGAAGGGAAGGAGACCCACGGTAGCTCACACACAGAAGCTATTACGAGATACTACCACTAGCAGGGACTGGCGCGGCGGGGGGACGCTGCAGCGGGAGGCCAGGCTCCCGGCCCCGCTCGCGGGGCCAGAGCTCTCTCGGGCGGGGGCGGGCGACGGCGGCGCGGTCGGGGACCCGCGGACGGAGGGCGGCCGCGGCCCTGGCAGTCCCAGCTGGAGCCTACTTCTTGTCGCCCTTCTGCGCGTCGCCCTCGTCCGCCGCCTCCGGGGCCCGCTCCAGCTTCTGTTTCTCCAGCTCCTCCTGCTCGCATTTGCTGCTGGGGAACTTGTCTTTGTTGTTCTCTTTTTTCCACTTCATCCTCCGGTTCTGGAACCAGATTTTGACCTGTCTCTCTGTCAGTCCCAGAGCATGCGATACCTCGATCCGCCGCTTGCGAGTCAGATAGGGATTAAATAGGAACTCCTTCTCCAGCTCCAAGGTCTGGTAGCGGCTGTAGGTCTGTCGGCCTCGCCTGCGTCCGGCGGCTGCTGGGAATGGGGGAAAGGGCGAGACAGAGGGGAGGGGAGGGTGGGGGAGGGGGCAGAGACGGAGAAGGTTGGAAGATTCGTGAACCAGCCTAGGAGACCAGTATAATAAGGGCAGGGGACCTTCTACCCCGCGCGGGGGCGGGGGCGCTGGGAGGCCGTGGTCAGCGGACGGGGGGAGGGGATAAGACACCACTGAATCTAAGGGAGCCAGAAAGGGGGAGCCCCCTCCCCTGGTAACCAGCACCAGAGACTTGGGGGGAGGTTCAAATCTATTATAAGTGCCATAAACTTTAGAAGGAAGGATGTGAAGGGGGGGGGAAATAAGAATAAAAAAGCCAGGATGGGGACGAATGGACCCACCTTGAAAAGCCCCCAGAGCCTCTGCCCCAGAAGAAAAGTTTCTTCAGGGTAATTAAACTATAAAGCAATTGAGAAGTGCAAAAGTTGAGCGCCCCTACTCCCACCACCCTCTCTCCATTACCCCCCATAAAACAGTAAAAGGGGGGAAAAAGGAGAGGAAGAAGAGAAAAGAGTAAGGCAGGGTGAGGGGTTTATGGATTCAGGAAATGTCGCTTAGCGACCCCCCCCCCCCCCCCCTCCTTGAAACAAAAAGAAAAGAAAAAAAAAACCGAAAGGAAGGAAGGAAGAAGGGAAAGAAGGAAAGAAGGAAGGGAGGAAGGAAAGAATGGGAGGCGACCTGAAAGGAGCAGGCACGTCTTCCAGGGGCTGGAGGAGAGGCGCTCGGCCTGCCCGGCCTCGGGCCCTCCGCTCTCCCCTCCGCCCGTCCGGCCCCGATGCGAGCTCACCTTGCGGGCGCATCCAGGGGAAGAGCTGTGTGGGCGACGGGCTCTGCTCTGAGCCCTCGGCCTCCTCGCCCAGGCCGCTGGCGGCGGCGAGCTTGCAGTCGGCGTACTGCACCAGGTCTGGATCCTGCGCCCCGAACAGGCTCTGCCGCTGCAGCGGGTCGTAGCCGTAAAAGTTGCCGGGGTCCCCGTGGCACGCCACAGCGCACGGGTTCTGCTGGTAGGGAGCCGTGGACAGCGACGACGGCCCGTGGTAGAATTCCTGGATTTGCGACGGGTGCTGGAAGCTGCCGCCGCTGCTGGGACCATACACCACGGTGGGTCGGCCGCCCAGGTCCTGGGCGAAGCCGCAGTCATAATAATTGGGGCGCAGGGACTCCCCGGTTTTGTATTTGGAGAACAGTGAGTTGACGAAATAAGAGCTCATTTTATTGAATTTTGAGGCGGCGGCGGCGGCGGCGGCTGTAGTTGGGGGCTGTTGGGGAGGGGGTGGGGAGGGGGAAAGGGAGGGAGAGAGAGAGAAAAAAACGCGGATTCGCCGGCTCCTAGTCACCCTCGCCAGGAAAGGAGAGGGAAAGGGAGGAGGAAAAAAAAAAGGGCAAAAGAAAGAAAAGGCGAAGAAGATCTCGAAGCCACCACACTTTTTGTGATTTCCAGGAATAGAAAAGGACGGAGAAGCCTCCAAAAGTCTAAGCTTGCATGGCAGCCGCCGCTCGCGCGCCCTCCCCCCACCCCCCCACCCCCCAAACAAAAATATACCGCCACTTAAAGAGGTCCTCGCTTTACATTTCGAAGAAGGGATGCCAGTTCATAAACAGTTTTCGGTGATTTACTTCCCTGCAAATGAGTTGTTTCATATTTTGCACTGTCTTTTCATGATCATTTGCATCCATTAGAGACCCCGCATCCTATTGGCTTCTCCGTACTCCTCCCGGACAGAACGCAGAGCGAGGGTGAGAGCGAGAGAGAGCGAGCGAGAGAGAGAGCTAGAGCGAGAGAGCGCCAGGGAGTGAGGAGAGAGCGGAAAAAAAAAAAAAAAAGGAGGGGAAGAAAAAAAAACACCCAGGGAGAGAGAGAGGGGGAGAGGGGGAGAGAGAGGGGGAGAGGGAGAGGGGGTGAGAGAGAGAATGAATACGGATTAAATCTGTTTAACTACCTACATTAATGAGATATCTCTCGCCTCGCAACAAATCAAATACCTTCGCAGACCACCCCCAAAGACTGATGTGGGGGAGTCACGGAAAAAAACACGCACACACACATACACAACGCGCCAGGCGTAGGCATGCTGTTAATTTCGCGATTTTTAACGAGGCAGTTGGAGTCTTTTTAAATGTCAGGGTCGCTTCGGAAAAATGTAAAAGAACACGGTTTAATTGCGCCGAGTTTTAAAAGGTCCTATAAATGTAATTGGTATTTTAATACAAGTTATCAAATCATACAGCTTCTTCTCCTAAACATATTTTCAAACAAACGAGGTAGTCATATTTAAAGCTTTAATGATCAATTTCCTTATTATTGATAAAGGTTTAACTATCGTGTGGAGGGAATTGGCTGGGTAACCGGCCCCCAAAAAAACGGCTGTAAACTCTTTAACAAACTATAAAACGCAATAAAGCCGGAGTCTGTTGTTGTTTATGCCGCAGCGCATAAAAGCTGTTAGCATTTTACGAGTTCTTTCCTCTACAGCTATAAAACTGCAGCTTCGATCGCCCCCGCCGCAGGACTGCTGCTCGGTGGGGGTGACGAAGCTGAAATGAGAACGATTATGGGTCTTTTCGGCGCAAACGGTGACTTTTCCGAGATTTTCGCCTCCTTCAGCGGTGGCCAGCACCTGCCCCCATCCCCTCTCGGGAGCCCCCAAGCCGCCCCCTCTCTGCCCCACCCTAGCCAGTCACCAACTTTCCCTCATTAAACAAACAAGCAAGGATTTTCTGTGGAGATGGGGTCCAGGAGGGCGTGAGGAGGGACCAAGAAGGGGAGAAGAAACTTTCTGGTTAATGGGCAGTGGCGAGGCAGGGAGCAAAGTTCATCTTGCAACAGCCAATTCTGCAGTTTTGCACCATCTCGGTTGTCTGGGGGGAGTGCTGGAAGGAGAGGGGGTGTCTCCAGAAGGCACTAGGGCCCAGTCAGCGCTTTTGGGGACGAACTTTGTGTGAGGGAGAGAGGGGTCTCATGCCACCAGCAGGATGACATGCAGTTGGGCTGCTCCAAGCCTGGACCCAGGCGTTGGGACCCAGTAAGCAAGCCCATTGGCTCCCTGCCTTCCCAGACCGGTCCTCCTCACCTCCGGCAGCACCCTTGGGTGAGTGGGCACCGCCAAACCCATTGGCACATCAAAGGGAGGGAAGGGCAATGGAGGCTGCTGATGGGCATGGAGGCCCGGGCACCTGGCCATAGTGCCCACTGTCCTGTGCCCTCCTCTGCCCTAGGCAGTGGTTGCAAAGTGTATGTTGGGGGTGGTACCTTTTTGCCTTCAGTGTCCTTTGAGCCACTGTCACTACCTAAAATGACCTTGGGGTAAAGGGCTCGGGATGCAGCAAGGCCACTGGGTCCCCATTTTCTCTCCTCTCCCCCTAGGGAGCCTCTAGTTAAACCCAGCTCTCCCTCCAGACCTGAGGACCTGGGACTTGAGACACAGGCTGCAGGACAGAGCTGACCGGATGCCACACTCTCATGCCGGTTGCCTTTCCCAGCCTAACCGGCCTAGTGACCATGGTGGCCAGGCTTTAGAAGGCCCCATTCTGAGCGTCAGAACGGGTGGCCTCCTGCAGCAGCTCACTGGCCAAGGAAAGGAAAGAAAGAAAGAAGGGAAAGAGAAAGGAAATTTCTGGCAACAAAGGTGGAGGCTTTACAGACACAATCAATCCATTGTTTATTCATCAGAGAGTGGTTTCCTTTTGGAAGGGGACATTCTGGGGATTCCATTCACCCCAACCTTTGTAAAAATGAAACCATCACCTTTTCCAAGGAAAGGTTACCAGTGGGGCCACTTGATCCTTCAAAAGTGAATCCGGAGAATGGGAGAGGGGCTGCAGGGAGAGGGAGAGAAAGGAGAAAAGGAGAGGAGGGCACCGGTCTTGAATTTTCAGCGCGAGGCAGAGGGGGCGGCCAGGCAGCGGGAGGCAGAGTTAAGTTGTTGCCGAAGCGAACATTTTTATCAAGTGCGGGGGGGATATTATGGTCATGATTTGAGGACTCACCGGTGAGGTAGAAATTCAATGGCTTGTTCTAAATCATCCCTACACCGTGCCAGAAATTCCTGATGGAAGGAAAATGTTTCTATTATAAGAAAAAACAAGAAAGAGCGAGGAGATAATTTATAAACACCCAACGGAGAGCAGATTTATTAGAGAAACTCAAGTTGAAGAGAAACTCCGCTTGCCTCTTCGCACCCGATCCTGGGGGAGAGAGGAGAGGCTGCGGCGGGGCTAATTTTAAGGGGGGGCGGGCATCTATTTCTCCTGCAGGTTCGTCTGGATGGGGGGCACCGACCGGAATGGGCCGGGAGGAAACCGGCGATTTGGAATCGAAGGGGCTGCGGGCAGACAGCGTGCGGGTCTCCAACGAAAAATGCCCAGAGTCCAGGCCTCCAGTCGCTAAATGCAAAATGACTTGTGTCCCCCAGGTTTGTTTGGGGCCCGGACCGCGGTGTAGAGAGCCGCAGCTCTCACCTGGAAGCCACGGACCGCGGAGAGACCCGAGCTCCTGCTCCCCGGCCGCCGTGCCTGCCCCACAGCCTTCCGGAAAACGCGCCTATTTTTGGCGGCCCAACTTGGGGGCGCAGAATAACCCGAGGAAACATCTGAGTCTCCGCGCACCTCGCCGTTCTGGGGAGCCCCTGCCCCGTGCCTGGCTGGCCCGGCGCGCGGCCAGCCCGAACCCGGACACGTACAAAGGCTTCGGACGGAGCCTTCGCGGAGCCTGGCCGCCCCGCAGGCTATGGGCACCTCCAGTCCCCGCCAAAGCCACGAATCCATTTCCCCAAAATTGTCCCCCCACCCCCCTGGTTGGCTCACCCCGTTCCCTCTCCTGCCGATCCCGGCAACCGGTTTCGGGGCAGCTTCCTCTCCATCCGACCTTCTTGTGCCGGCTCTGCCCTCTCACCTGACCTGCTCACCGCATCCGCAGACATTCCTCGTGCCCCACTCCCCGGAAGATCCCATTTTTCAGAATCAATTCCCTGTTATTTGGACCTATTATTCCTATTATTATTATTCCCCATTTTCATGCATTTGTTGCCCCACCAAACACAGTAACTGGGTGAGAGGCACTGAGCTCTCCTCCTGGGGGAAATTCAGGAAATTGACCATTTGAGGAGAGGGGGGCAACACTATTATATCTGAAATCTATAAAATGGGGGGAACGGCCACAAGGAACCCTATATTTTTATTACGCTCAAATTATTCATGACTTTTGGTAGCTCTCAATTCGTAAATTCAGGGCCGACCAAGGTGCGATGTGCAGCCGCCGGCGTCCACAGCCGCCGCACCGGGGATTTTCACGTGGAGCAAGGGTGCCATCTAGCGGCCATTCTGAGAAAGGCGCCGCCGCTACCAGCTAGGCCACTTTCTCGGAGAGCCAGCCACCGGACCAGCGGGAGAAACTAACTTTATTAGCAAAAGAGGGGGAGGGAAACGAGAGTGGACGAAAGAAAAGGCATCGGAAATCAGGAAATGGTTCATGAAATTGTGCAGATAAGCTAAAAAGGCGGGGGGGACGAAGAGGGGAAGGAAAAAAGAAATCATAAGCTTTTCCTGCGGTACTTGCACCCGCCCCCCCACCTCAAGCCCCTAATTTCTGGCTGAGACCGCCTAGTAGTACCGTTTATGGCCCGTAAAAAGGGAAACCGAGCACTTTTCAAACCCAACACGATTGTTTCAAATTCTCAGGGTGGGGGGAGAAGAGGCCTGAGAGGGTGGGATGGGACTGTAAAAGGATCAAGAGGCTGCCCGCGCCCAGACGTCTGGGCCCGCTGGACCTGTGTGTGTGTGTGTGTGTGCACGCGCGCCTGTGCAGGGGGCTTCTCTCATTTATAATGCCCGATTCTGGAGGGGGTGTGAGGAACAAAGACAAGAGTCCGAATTGTGTTCTCTGAAGTGTTTGTGACAACAAAGTGTTCTTCCCCCCGTCCTCCCCTCCTTGCCCCTCGTTGCCCCCCAGGGCCCCGGAAACCCCAGGCCCCGCGTCCTGCGCGGGTGAGCGAGGGGGCTGCCGGAGCCAGGCGCACCCATTCACCCCGCCAGGCCCGGAGGCCAGGCCCAGCTGCGGCTCTCTCAGCTCCGGAAAGTTTCCCCTCACTGTTTGCTTTGCTGCTGTTTAGTTTCTTAACCTTCAGAAATTTATACGCTATAAACTTTTATAGCGGTCATATTCTTTTATTGCTGCGCACACGGCATTGAATTCTTCTCCCGGCTTCTCTCCGTCTCGCACTCTCGCGGTCTCCCTCTCTGAATCCCTCTCTCTCTTTTATGACAACAGATTTCCCCATCTCCGGCTTCCGAGCCTCCGCATCTTCGCCTTTGTTTGTCTTTAAAGAAGCCACCCCGGGCTCTGCATCCAGGCGCCGCCGGAGGCTCCTCCGGGCGCCCTCGCCCTCTGCTCTGCAGCACTCGTCCGGTTCCAGCCTCGCTTTCTGCTTTTCCTCTTGGCGGAATCCGGCCTTCCGGGCTCACTCTCGGCGCTAGCTGGTTCCAGGGAGCCCAGGAGCGGGAGGGAGCCTAGTCTACACAAGCTCTAAAGCCAGATTCATTTTATATCCCGAATGGAACCCTCCTTGGAGGATGCGGGTCGGGGCCCTGCCATACCCAGGAGCTTCGCTTTCTCTTGCCTCCTGCTCTCTCCGATTAGTTCATCCTTTCCTTCGCTGGAGAGGGGTAGGCCTGGCCTTTTCACTTCTAGGCTCCTTTCACTTGGGTCATGCTTTGTCCCCACGTCTATCCCAACCCTCAGGGTCTCAGCGCCGCTAGGGTGGCCGGGTGGAAGGCTGCGGCAGGAGGTCGGTTCCCAAGCGCCAACCGGGCAGAAGTGGAATCTTAAAGCCGCGATGAGAAAGGCAGGGCTGCCAGAACAGCAGTTGGCGTACGAGGCTCTGGCAGGGACACCACAGTCTGAAAGGGACAGAAAGGTGCCTCTCCAAGCCGAATTTAGTTCTGGGGTCCGATTGGGAAGTGGATTTTTTTTTTCTCCCGAAATGTTTCTGTTCCACACTCAATCGCCTCTCCTGGCCTTTGGGGGCTGCCTCCCCAGGCCTCCACCCCCACCACACTCCACCTGCCTTCCCCTGCAGCTGCTCTGCTGTGGCTGGAATTGGAGCATCAAATTCCAGGTGGGGACCAAGAACCCTAATGGGTTCGCTTCTTTTGAGCAAGACAAAGGAGAGCCCGGCCTTCCGGAGGCCTGGCTCTACACCCAGCCATCCTGCTGCAAGGAACAGCAAAAGGAAGTTGCTGCCTTCCTCGCTTACTGATATTTTAAAGCGGCCAAAGCAAGGTGACATTCTCAGCCCTCTGAGAGAGAAACTGCTTCCAGGACAGCCCCTGCCTTCCATCCGGCCCTGGAGTTGGTGGGGAGGTCTCCAGTGCAACTTTATTTGGAGGAAAATCTCATCATTCCCTGCAAATCCAGACCCGTCTCCAAATGGCTAATCTTTCCCTTCCCCCCTCTGCAGCCACCCAGCTCTCCTGCTGCAGGGTTTTGCTCAGTTCAAGCAGTGGTCTTGGGACCTTGGGTCTGGACCAGCTCTCCGCTCCACCAGCAAGCCCGCTCTGCAAGGTCTGAGGAGAAACCTCTTGGGTACAGAAGTCTCTGTCTTTTTTCCAAGCCCCCCTCTTGGAACTAGGATCTCTACCTCTGGCCAGGTGAGGAGAGTCAACACAGAATAAGACACAAGGAGAGATTTATTTTCTAGAGTGATATATATTTTTTGTTCTTTTTCTTTTTTTTTTCTTCCAAAACAATCAGAACTCTAGGTCCCTCGCCCTCCCCACTCCCACCCACCACCCTCCCGTAGAAGCACAACTGAAAACAGGCGAGACAATCACCCCCAAAGAAATCACAAAACACAGCACAATTTCACAACAGCCACCGACAAAGCAAAAAAGTTCTCCTGGAATGTCCCCTTGCAGGGTCAGGAGAAACAGGAGCAAGAGTCCTTGGGACTGAAGGGGATTGGAGAGGTAGGGGAGCCGAGCGAGGAAGGGAAGCAGAGAGTAAGCTGCGGGACGATGCTTAGGTGCGATTTCTCCAGTCTTTCCTTTGCACGCGGGACTGTTCCCCAGGAGCGTGCGCGCAGCAGCCGCGAGTATTGCCATCCAGGCCCGAGTCGCAGGAGGCAAGGCCTGGCGCTGGGGCGGGCAGCCGCCGAGCCCGGGGCTCCTCCTCGTGGCTGGAGACTGGGCTGGATGGGGCGGAAGGTGCCAAGCTCCGCGCGCTGGAGCCGTTGCTCTTTCCTGTCCTCCACAACTTACCCGGGAAGGGAGCTCGGAATTGATTCACAATAAACTCTCAATGGGACTCTCCTGACCTAGCTTTCCTGCCTCTAATGGGGTTGAGCTAGCAAGAGATGGAGGGTGGAGGGGTTTTTCTACAAGGGGCGGCTTGACTCGCTGGTGCAAGGTGGATTTGGCTGAACAGAGTTGATGTCAGAGCTGGGGAGGATGCGGAAGGATGCAGGTCCGCTGTAGAGCTGGAGAAGCTATAGTCTCAGTCAAGGGGGCACAGATGAGCGGGAGGACGACATGGTCAAGGCTTACGACCCACGATTTGACCTCCTTTTGTTGGAAGGAGAGGAAAATAACATGCAGAATTAAACGCTTCCTGCAACAAAATGTGTGTATGTGGAACACCTTCATAAACCATAGATGCCTCCAGAAGACCACTGCTGCCTTTCCTTGCCCTCTCTAGCCCACCAGCTTAGGGCTGAGGGTACCCCACTTTCCCTTGAGTCTCTGCCCCAGGGATAGTTGGGGACTCATGGGGATGGGACAGTACAGTGAGGCTGAGCCCCTTGCGCTGCAGCACCTCATCAGGAGTGTGTCCCTAGACACCTTCTGGGTGTGTATTTGCGTCAAAGGGTAGAACCTGGGCTTGCTGAGGGTGGGCTGTTCTGCCAGACTTGGGGTGCTATGGTCTGCGTTTGGGGTGTCACTGCATTTGACTGTTCGCTGTGAGCTTTCCCCATTTTTACTGTGGGCTCCAGGCTTTACACATGCAGGCGTCTGCCGGGCTGTGTGCAGCTGGGGTGTCCCAGGATGACGTTGGGATAGGTTAGGGGAGGGAACAGGCAGGCTGGAGGTGAGGGGCTGGGGCTTCCCAGAAAAACTAGAGGGGTCGCTATGAGCTCCACTAGGGTCTCTCTTTCCTTATGGCCCATCACCTTCTTAGGAACCAACTACATCTACCTTCTAAATCAACAAAATTTCCTCCTGAGGCCCAGGAAGAAGAGAAGGGCAGGTAGGGGCGGAGGGAAGGAGAGGCTCTAGGTGCAGAAAAGGACTTTGAAGAGAAAGACTCCCTTCCCCATTCACTTGAATCCATCCCAGACAGCACTGGCTCTGCAGCCACCACTGATAAATAAGCGTGAGATGGGGAAGGGGGAGGGCTGGGGGAAATCTTCACTCTTTGCCCTGTTCCTTATTCATTTTCTTCATTTTCATCCGCCGGTTCTGAAACCAGATTTTGACTTGTCTCTCACTCAGATTGAGGAGTCTGGCCACTTCGTGCCTACGGTCCCTGGTGAGGTACATATTGAACAGAAACTCTTTCTCTAGCTCCAGCGTCTGGTATTTGGTGTAGGGACAGCGCTTTTTCCGGGAAGAGCGAGCGTGCAGCCAGTTGGCGGAGGGGTTGGCTGAAAGAGAAGCAGCATAGAATCAAAGAGGGGAAGCGGGGGATGAAGGCCCCCGTGTTCTTCTTCCAAGAGGGCGCATCCCTGGTTTCCACTCCCCATCTTGCATTGGAGGAAGGGGCACCTAGGCCTTCAAGTTCCCAGAAAGGGTCCCAAAGATGGGTCAGGAGTTGCTACAGAAAACTCCAGGTGAGAGGTTATTTGGGCAGGATGGAGCCAAGCACATTCCAGGTTTCTCAGCACTTCCAAAGCTTTGCCTGCCTCAGGGTTCCTCTCAGTCTTTTTCTCCTCTTGGGTCCAAATTGATTAGGACTCAGATCAGAGCACAGCATGGCTAAAGCTCTCCCTCCAACCCCAGCACCCCTGGACTGACGAGGGGTGGCTGACCTGACTGGTCCAGGCTCTAGGTCTGGGACGTGAGAGAAGGGTTGGGCTAGCAGAGAGGAGCTTCTGATCAGCCACAGCTAAGAGACCTCCTTGCCCTCCGGTCCAGTCCGAGTACACCCTGCCTTGACCACAAGCTTGTGTCTCTTGGCCACATGGCAGCAAGCATGTGTGTCTCTGTAGATATCTCGCTCCCCCTACACACACACCCTGCAAATATGAGTCCATACTTAGAGACACAAACATCCAGCACGCTCCAATTCACATGCAACGCAATTGCAACCATTTGTCAACTCCAGCCTGTGGACAAGAGAGCGCCGGCGGCTCACAGATAACTTATGGTTGCAATAGTCTCTCCTTTTCTGCTCCTGCTCAGCTCGCAGTTTGGTTAAAGCAAGTTCAGGGAAATTGGGAAGCAAGATTGCTCCAGTCCCAAGGTGGGGAGCCATGGATGATGTGGGGGTATCAGAAATCCTTTCACAGCACAGCCCTAACTCCAACTCTCTCCGTATGGGGAGGGGAACAGAGAAAGGGGTAATTGACTGGAAGAAGAGAAAAAAAGAGGAAACAAAAATACATACAGGCTTCTCCTTACCATCTCTCTCCCTACCCAGGAACTCAGAAAAGTTGCCAAATAAAGCAGAGCCAATTAAAAGTAAAACCCATCCTCTGCTAGATTCCTTCTTGCCAAATGAAAAGCTCTGAATTTTTTGTTTGTTTTTTTTTTTGATCTGGTTCGTCCTGCACTAAGTACCTTGCCTTCCCAATTTGCAGCACTATTTCCTGAATGTGATTGCCTGGGATGGGACCTGCAACCGCATTAAATATGAAAGAGGAAAAAAACTGTTAGTAATTGATCTTAGCCAAACCACTGCCTGGCAATAATGGGCTTTCCAGGCAGAGTCTTGGGGTTTGGTGTGGGGAGTCTGGGTGTGAGCAGGGAGGGTTTGGGAAGAGCCCGTCACCCAAACACCAGCTCTTGTGACTCATCCTGGAAGGTTGGAGGTGGTGGGACCCTGCAGGGACCTCAGGGGAGTGAGGCAGCTCTGTACCCTCCAGCCGGCAAGGGCACCCCAAAGGGCCTGTGGGCCACTCTGTTGGTAGGAAATGTGGCAGGGCAAGCAGAGATGGAAAAATTTGACCCTCTTTCCCCAAAGAGAGTAAGAAGCTTCGATTTGCCTCCTCCAGCCTGAGCGTTATTGTTTGGGGCTAAGAGCCCCTAACCAGTTTGCCCTGCTCAACCTCAAAAAGGAAAAAATATGAGACCACCCCCCTCTCTCCCCGCAGCGAGCAGCACCTCCTGGAGATTAGCCAGACTTGGGTTCCTGGCGGTGGTGCTTTTGGAGGAGTGGGAGATGATGAGAAGCTATGGTCGGAGGGTTAAGTTCTCCGCCTCTCTGCAGCCTCTCTTCTTCCCCCACCCTTCCTCTCCCCAGGGTCCCTTCGGGATCTCTCCTTCTCCACCCAGGCGGTCCGCCCCAAAGTTCGGAAGCGATTCTCCCCGACTCCCCGCGAGGCGGACCGCTCTGGCTGGGGCTAGGGAGCCAGCGGCGAGCAGCGAGGGGCCGCGGAAGACCCAGCGGCAACCGGGGCGAAGATGCCAAGGAGGGGAGGGGGCGGCCGGAGGGAAGACTCCCGGGGAGGGGCCGGCGCATCCGGGGAGGGGGCTCAGTCACCGGGTCCTGGGCTTCCCCCGCCCCTCCCGGCGCCGGTTGCGGACCCTGAGCGGTTACTGCGCGAGATCTGCTAGGAAGAATCCTCCGCCAAGCTGTTGCATCGCAAATAAAATCCTAATGAGCCCCCTCCCACTTCCCCTTGGCCGGCGTTTACGGTCTGCGCGTGGCGCGGGGAGCTCTGCCAGCCGCGCGGGCCCGGGCAGCCCCGTGCGCTCCCGCCCTCGCCCGCGCGGGCTCTCGGCCTCGCTGGCTGCCCGCCCCGGCCCCGCCAGTCCTCTCCCGGCCCGGCGATCGCCAGCCCCTTCCCCGGCTTTCAGCCCTGGCCTCCGGGAGAGTGGGGGAAGGGAGGCCGAGAGAGCAGCGAGCTGGTCCCTGCTCCCCAGTCCCCCACTGGAAGTATAGTGGGGGCGGCGCTCCTACAGTGGCCTCAGTCTCCCCTTCTGGGACACACAGCGTCCTCCCTTCCTTCCTCCCTCTTCCCTCCTCCCCCGCTCGCTCTCTGGCCACCGCCGCGGTTTCCCTTCACATTGTCCGCAGTTTATTGCCTCTCCCCTCCCCTCCCCCTCGCCTGGCCTTCGGCCGGGGTATTTCCTCACTTTTTATAACTTACTTTGATCCGGCCTCTCTTTGTCTTCGCTTCCTTCGCAAATTTTATTGTCCCCGTAGCCGGGTCTTTGATTAGACAGGACGGCCTCCCTGCCCGCCGAAGTTTCCAAACTGTACTCGGGCGTGCCCTGTTTGAGCAGCTCCCCAGGCGCGCCCAGCAGCGGCTCCGCCTTCACCGCCGCCTGGCCCTGCCCCGGAGCAGCTTCGCCGCGCGGCGCCGGCTCCAGCCAGGTGCGGAGGTACCTGCTCTCGGCCGGCGGGACGCCCTGGGGCTGGATGTAGGGGTGGTAGACGGACGGCAGGCTTCCGGACGCGTGCGGGCTCAGCGGCGCCCAGGAGGCGCCGAACACCGGCGCTTTGGGCTGGAAGCTGCACGAGGGGAACTCCAGGTGCTCCGCGTGGCCCGGCTGCCGGGGGCTCGCGTACTGGCCGGAAGGAAACTTGGCTGGAGGCGCGTCCTCACTCTCGTGACTTATGATCGAGTCGACATAATAGCTGCTAAGCGTCCCAGAAATGGACATTCTCAGACATTATCCGGGCGCTCGCAGGGGGAAGGGAAGCGCTCGCGCGGCGGCGCCCAAGCAGGGAGAGGTGGCACCCAGACCCGTGTGAGGGCTTTCGGACGCGACCCCCCCAGCCCCCCACCCTCCCACCCCCACCCCCTGCTCAACTTCTCAGCCAACAAAGTACAGTGGAGCAGCCCGGTTCAGCGCTCCTTGCAAAATGATTGGTCAAAGTTTTTCCGACTGCCTGATAAAGCGTCAGCTCCGACATAAATCAATCGGGCGAGGGGGCTGCGCTCTCGCTGTCATCCGTCCGCACTGCATTCCATATCGAGGATGGATTGTTTTATGCTGATGCAATGTGCTATCACGTCAGGGCTCCGGTGGCCACGTAACCTCAGCCAGAGCTGCCGGCCGCCCGGTCCCCCCCTCCTTTTGCAGGAAGGCGGGGGGAGTTCTCGACATGGGGCGGCGGGGGCGGAGGAGAGGCGGAGGGAAAGCAGCGGGCTGCCTCGGGAGGGACGCAGGCTGTGGAGCCCTCTCCCCAGGCGGGTCCGGGAGGGAGAAAGGGAGAGCAGGGCAGGAGGGAGAGGGCCGGGGAGCAGCCAGAGAGGCCGACAGCATAATTAAAGAGGAGGTGGTCCTGTCCCCCCCACAAGCACACCTCCACTCCACCCTGCAGGCCCTCGTTTCCTCTTCTCTGTCCCCTTGACACAAGATGTTTATTAAACAACGGGGCAGCAGCAATCCACTGGAGAGGAAGTAAAGGGGATGGAGGAGAAGTGGGGATTTCACAGGATGTTATCCCTTTGGAGGGGGCTCTCTCTAACTATTTGGGGAGGTGTACAGGCCTGAGAGCGTCTCCTGACACTTCAGGAGCTGAGGGAAGTGAGAAGAGGGTAAGAGGGGGTGAGTGTCCAAAGATCGAGTCCTAACATTTAGCTGTCCCGAAATTAGAACCTGCGTGAGGTTAAAGGGATTCAGCAGGCCCTGCAAAGTCGAGCCTCTGAAAGAGTTTAATACAACTGTCCAAAGAGCCTTTAAATTTCTTGGGCCTCTCTCTGTCCTGGCCAGAGGGAAGTATGGGACTAGGGGCACAGCCATTTCTCCTTTCCTCCACTGAATAACAGGCTGAGCCCTTAGAATTGCCCAGATGGGGGAGCTGAACGTGAGAAGGGTGACGGGAACTTCTGTGAGGTGTCAGTAGAGCGGAGGCCCCGAGTTATCTCCCTTCCACCCAGTGATGAAGGAGCCGCGTCCGAGTTTTCGCCTCTCCTTCCGGCTCCTATCACTCGGCCTTGCCGTTCGGGAAGCTTTCCAAACGCCGGTATTGGACACCAGCGAGGATGGAGAGCCTGCGGGGTCAGTCTCCTGCCCTCCTGCCGCCTCTCCTCCTGCGGACTCTGGCTGGAGCTTCCAAATCTCTTGTTTTATTAGTACCTACTATGCGGCCCTGCGCTGGGACTCCCCCGGGACCGCTAGCTCATCTCCCAGCCGCGGCTGCTCCAGCTTCTGTCCTGGGTGCCGCCGCTTCTTGTGTCCTGGACGCTCTGGGAGGCGCGGCCTCTGCACAGACCCGACTCTCCTCGGGTTGGATTTAGGGGCATGCTGGGGTGGGTTTTTTCGGGATTCTCCGACCCTGAGCCCTGATAAGATAGGCTGCCCCCAGCCTGGTCCTTTTAACAAAAGCGGGGCCATTCTAATTCGAGGTTTTATCTTTTGGGCCGTGTACCCCTCTGCCATGCAGAAGGCTGAGGATCACCTCCGAACACGCACAGACACACTCCCGCCCGCTTTTCTTTCCAAATGAAGCCATCTCATGTCATTACGTGTGAAATACGAGGGTGAAGCGCCATATTTCTTCACATTATGGCGATTTCAAAATGATTTTTTAAAGATCAATGCCGGCGCCCAGACGGCCCCCTCCTTTTCCATCCCAGCTCTCGGAGGGCGACAGCCGGGCAGATCAGGAACCAAACAGCGTGAAGATCTGCTTTTTCCATGGGACCCAAGTAGAGAAACAAAAGTCTGATGCAAATTCTTCTAAGTAGCAGTTGGACTCTTGGGAACGTCGAGGGAGCTCCCCGGACTCGCCAGCGAGATAGCTGGGCACAGAGCGAATGAATCACAGTTAAGGCCAGGCACCTGTTCTCGATTTGCCAGACGCATGGAGTCTGCTGTTGGCTTTACCTGTAATAAATATATTCTTCAGGAAAAAAAAAAAAAACTCTCCTGCCATAAATAACGGTGTTATGAAGCATGGCGGGCTGAGTATATGACTTTCTGTAGTATATAAATTAGGGCCCAAAAGGACATGTGGACTGTGGCCAGGGGCTTTTTTATTTATGGAAGAGTCACAGCGCTGGGCTGTTCTTAAGACCCAGGCTGTGCAGGCGCTGGGCTCTGACGGCAGCCCTTCTGGTTCCACTGCAGGCCCTGGTTTGCCGCCGCTTCTCTTTGCAACAAGAGAGAAGTCAAGAGGGCCACTTAGTTGGGGGAAGAAGTTAGAGGAGGAAGAACCTTAGAGCTCATGGTTTGTGCCTCACAAGGGCCGAGTCACTCAGCAAGCAGAGTTCAGGTTTGTGGGTTGCTGTCTGAGTTGTTCCTGGTGGCTCCTGGGTGCTGAGTGAGGAGGGGACCCAAGCCTCTTTTCTGAGAGCAAAGCTTAGTCTTTCCTTACAAAGAAGCTGGAGGGTGGGAACAACTTCAACATGACAGGTTGTAGAGGTCTTAGTCTTCTCAGGAGAGGTGGCTCTGGAGGGAGGAGAATGAACTAGCACCCGAGCCCTGGAGTCTGCATCCCAGCTCTTCTCCCTCCAGGTGGGGATGCGGATGCACCAAGCAATGGGTGCCGTCACAGCCAGGCTTTCTAGAAAGCATTGCTGCCCCAAATTGGAGCTCAACTCCAGCTCAGGCAAATGATTAAAGGGTAGATTGACGGAGAGTTTGGGTGCTCTGAGGGCCTATGGACCACCCCCAAATCCTTATTTTCTCTCCCAGAGAAATGGTACCCATCATGATGGAGGGAGGCAAACAGGATCAGGGACTCTGGAGCCCAGTTTCTAAAGACGCCTAATAGAGGGCTTGTTTCAGTGGGGGCCACCTTGTCTTGAGAAAGCAAAGTGGCTCCCCACCCCACCCCCAATCCTAAAGAGAAAGAAGGAAAACCCTGCCTTCCCTCGCAGCCTCTTCCCATTCCCTGCACAGGAGCCGCGCCTGAACACAGCTGGGGCCAGAAGCTCGGGGAAGGGGAGGCAGGGAAAAGCTGCAGCCCCTGGCCACACTGGGGCCCAGAGCAGCCAAGAGGCAGGCCGAGGTGGGGAGAGCAGAGGCCGACCCTGCTCAGGACCAGCTGGTGAGTCCCCGTGTTTTAGGGGTGGCTTTTAGAAGGGTCCTGTTAAGAAGAGAGAAAATCTAGATGGAGGGAAGAAAATTAGAGAAGGAAAAAAAGGAAAACAATAAATGGGAAAAGGGGAAAAGTTTGTTTTTAATCAATATGCTAAGCTGAAACTTACGCATGCTGTATTTGAATAGATGTGTGTATCCTGCATGTATATTTCAAATCAATATTGCTTCATGGGGAGCCCAGTGTACAAATGGGCTGTGCGCTATGCTGTGTATACAATATGTAATAAATAAATCTGCCCAACTGTAATGCTGATGTGCTTGGGCGTTCATATATAAAATTTGTAATGGTGCATATGTGGATGCGTGTATAACCCTTGTGTGTGATGTGGGTTTACAATTCTGCTCGTGTAAGAAGATATATGACCCAAAAGCTTGTGTGTACATTTTTATAACCATCACACACCTATGCAAAGGGCAAAAACTTAAGTATCTGTGTACTTGAATTGTGGCTATAAAACATCAGCTGATTCAGAAGGTTCACTTGAAAATCTGCCTGTTGACTTGATATTCAAGCAAAATATATACCGTAACTCCAAAGAAATGCGTGTGACTTAAGTCTGGATGCTTTTACAATTTCCTTCTGAAATATTTCTCTGGAAAGTGAAAGAAACACCTCAAATTTGCCTAGGGGAGGTCATGAAATTTTGTGACTTTTCTGTCAGACCATGAAATCCTTTCCTGCGTATCTTACCCAAAACTAGAGGGACAGTGCGCATCATATGATGCTTATTTTGTGGTAGCGATGGCACGGGGATAAAGACATTATTACTTGTGCACAAGTGTGTCCCACACAAGTGTGAATCTGACCAGTGGGCAGAGATGAGCTGAATGCGAAAGCCCTCAGCCAGCTCTGTAGGTCACACAAACACATTGCTGTATACAACGAAATCAGGAAAGTCCCCAAGTGTATGTCTCCAAGAACCCAGAGCCATTTCTTCTGACCCAGGATCAGAGTCCAGACCCACTCTGGGAAAGAATGAGGGGTGGGGACACTTGTTCCAGAGGGGAAGAAATCAAGGTCCCCAGAACCTTCACCCTTTATACCAAATGGATCACATCAAATCTGCACACACAGGTTCCAACCTCAGTGCTTCCACATCCTCCACGAGGGGATTTTAATTACAAAGTAACGAAATCTTCTGCCAAACCTCCCTCCCCGGATGTCAGAGGTGAAGGGAAGGACGGAGAGGTCAGCGGCCCAAGCAGACCTCCAGAATCTCCTTACCCACTCTCAGCCATCAGGGATATGGAGGGTGAAGGGGGTGGCTGGCTCTTTGGGAGGGGGGCATCCAGGAGGCCAAACGGGGTGGGCGGCAGGCGGGGCGGAAAGGAGCTGAGCAGGTAGAAGGTTATTGCGGAATTGCTTCCATAAAACTGTGGCTGTTGTAAAACTCTCTGCTTTCCAAAGACTTTATTTCCTCCTTTCTAACATCCCCCTTTTTTCTTTTTACAGCACTATTCCTGGGAGGGGGGAGCCAAGGCACAGTCAGGCTCCGAGGGGCTGGGCAAGTTTGTGAGAGGCCCAGGGAGAAGGAAGGTAAGGCAGCAGGATACTCCAGACCATCTTCACCCAGACCAGAGGACAATAAAATGTCAAGGGACAGCATTGTGGCCTTTGCTCACCAGGACAGTGGATTGAATGCTGCATTTCCTCTGGGTGGGGGGTGGGTCTCCCCAGGGCCCCTCCACCCTAGCAGAGGCCTCTTGTTCAGAGACCACCCCTCACCCTCCAAGTCAGCCTGGCGCCTGAGCCTCATCCGGTCGGGGCCTCTTTCCCCGGCCCCTTTCCATATTTCCTCTGCCTCAAGCAGGGGGAAAAGTTTGGGAACAAAAGTTAGCTTATGCTTTAGAGCGTCCCCCTCCTTCCGCCAGTACTTCTACTTATTCCTTTCCTGGGCAAAGAGCCAGCAGCCTGGAGAGGGCTGGGGTCAAAGAGGGTATCACTGCTTTGCCCCTGCCCCACCCCCAGCTTCATCTCCTGTCACTCCATCAGTCTGGACTGAGCTGCCCAACAGCCCAGGCTCCCCACTAGCCATAAGTCAGGCCCTTCCCCCAGGGGGTGGCCCTCCGACGTATGTAAACCCACAGCCCAGCCCAAGGGTCTATGGGGAAGCCTTGGCCACCTGGTGGGGAAGGAGCCAACTGAGGGGTTGGGAAAGTGAAAACTTTGACTCACATCTGTCCCACTAGGGGGCCCTAGGAAGGACCCTGGGGGCCTAGAGGCTGAGACTGCAAGGGATCCTGATGTTTCCCTTTCAGAATGGGACATACTGAGCCCTCTTCAAGGACCTGAAGCTTTCTGTTGAGGTGGAGCCCTGTGCCCCAAAGGGTTACAAATACCTCAAGGACCCCCTGTGTCTCTTGAAATGGAGCATTTGTCAAATTGAGGAGACTTTCTTTGGAAAGCCTGAAGGTAGATAGGAGCCCAAGACCTCAACGCAGGAAGCTTGAAACCCCAACTATCATCCTTCAGCTGCACAGAACAGCCCAGCAAGGTGCCTTTGGAGAGTGGAATGCCCCCCTTTCCCCCTTTCCCTCCCAACACACACTAAAAAAATACAGAACAGGGAAGACACCAAGAACTTCCCAGGTCTCTTCTCTGGGGAACATCCTTACTGCTCCTGGGTGAGGGACCTCAAACCTCTTCACCATTTTGCAAGGATGACAGACTAGTCGTGACTCTGCTTCACTCCTCCCCCCCCCCCCCCCACTCCTCCAGCTAAGCGAGGAGCAGTAACTGCCGTGAGTCGGGTGGTTTAATGTCGTTGTGTTCAGAAATCCAGGCCCAACAACATGAAACTACCTAACTCACTCAGCAGTTCCAGTTCACGCTCCAGGTCAAGGGTTCACTGGGGGCAGGTCCCTGCAGCCATTTTGTGGGCCCAAACGGCTGGCTGGCTAACTTCATTTTCCTTCACCTCTTCCCCAACAGAACCCAGTTGCCAGCAAGCAACATCTCCAAAGAACTGGAGGCAGGACTCCAGGCACAACCATCTGGAACCAGTCCTGGCAGCTCAGATGCCAGAAACTTTTGCTCTCTTCCGGAAGCCCTGGCTGGAGGGGACCCTGGACCCAGCCCCAGGCCTGGGCAGGGCCTTGTGGATATACCTGCTGGGTCACCCTCTCTCAGCCGCTGTCTCAGCAGCTGGAGGTCTCCATAGATAAAAAGACTTCTTCACTTCAAACTGTTATCCAGGTGGTCTACACTCACCGTCTGCTCAGTGCCTGTAGTCCAGGGTCACCCCGGGGAACTCTGAGAAGCCGAATCTTCAAGCCCTATCCCAAACCTCGGCTTCGAGACTGGGATACAGACAGGAGAGAGGAGAGGAGGGCCGAGAAGGTGACGGTCGGAGAAACAGACGGAAAAGCAGAGTGTGAGAAAGTATCAGGAGCACTAGGGAGCAAACGGAAGAACACGACTGGAAGGGAAAGCGAGTTGACCTGAACAGTCGCTGTGAAGTCCCCCTGCCCGAAAAGTCCGGGGGCCGGCTCCGCAGAGGCTGAGCTGTCCCAGGTAAGACAATCTATTCCGAATCCACGAAAGAAACCGGGAGGCTGAGAACCAATTCGCTTCCACCTTCTTGACCTCCAGCCTGGGCCCTTCGCTCCCCGCCCCGCACCGATGTCCCCCACTGATGTCCCCCTCTGCCACCCCTACCTCTCCGACACCCGCATCCCCACAGGTGCTCGCGCGCACACCGCGCCCCGGCCGGCGGCCGACTTACCTGGACGGCGGTGGCGGCTGGCCGGGCGGGAGCGACCGTCGGAAGGTGCGGCGCGAGCCTCCCGTCCCCGGCCGGCCGGCTCCCTCCCGCCCTCGCCCCGGAGGCGAGTGTCCGAGTGGCCACGTGTCCGGCGGGGAAGTCCGAGGGAGCGAAGGAGTCTGCCCGGCCGCCCGCGCCCCCTCCCGGGTATAAATCTTGGGGACCGGAAAGACAATAAAACTTCACCATGTTGATGAACTTCAAACGGTTTACATCCCCTCATGTCCTGAAAAGAAAGACGGCCGGGGGGGCGGGTTACAAGGCAGGGGAAACAAATTTACGAGCCGGGGAAGCCCCCGCCTCGGCCCCTTTCTCGGCCGGCGCCGCTGCCCGCGTGCAGAGAAGCGGCCTCGGCCGCGCGTCCCCGCCGCCGGGCGCGCGGTCCCTCGGAGGAGTCGCCGGGCGGGACTGAAAGCCACCGCCTAAACGGAAAGTTCACCCAGCCCCGCACATCCTCGGGCTCCGTTCGCCCGGGACCAGCCTCCCAGCCCTTCGCCCAAGCGGAGTTAGGGCCCTGGTCCCTCCTTGCTGAAGCCCTGGCCCTGCCCGCCACGCCTTGGGGCCTCCACGCTTTGCATCTTTCCGCAGAAAGCGGGTTTTTTCCTCCTTTTCATCTCTAGCAGCCAGACCTTTGCTCTGTCCCGCCCGTTTATTGCCAGGGACTTGCTGGAAGGGGACAGGGGGTCAGAAGGCCTGAAGGGGCTAAGCGGGGCTCCCAGAGGAGAAACCGAGGGGTCGGTCTTCGCCGGAGTGAAAGCGACCAGCCGGCGCTGAGTTGTGTGCAAACTGGCCTCTGCCGAGAGCACTGCCATCGCCTCCTCTCCGGCTCCCTAACCGCCTCAAAATCAAACAAAAACCACCACCACCCAGACCTCCACTACCCTCTCCACAGTTCTTTTCCGCCCCTTGCTTTTTCACAAAACTTTGTGGAATCCAGATTTGGAATCGCAATTAGGTCATTGTGAACCAAAACTAAGAAAAATCCCCTTTTGCCTTGGGCTCCAGATAACTGGGAGGGAAGTCATTGATCTCCTGCTCACTTTGTCTGCTGGAGGGGCCTGGTCAGGTGCGCTTCTTGGTGGGAGAGCCAAGGAATTCGATCATGCTTCACAGTTATTCACCCCCAAAATACCAAAGGTTCAGGTCTAAGAGGCACTGGAGGCCAAGATGAGCTACGGCCCAGACAGGTCTGGGCACAGGCTGGAGGCCCAGCTGCAGACCCATGTGGGAGCTTGGTGCACTGAGGGCACCTTCTTTCCACAGACACACACAGGTGCGGCCCTGGGTAACCAGCCAGCTCCACCCCCTCTTCCAAGAAAAGGCGCCAAAACTCTGCAGGGGATTTTTTTTAAATGGATAAAAAATGGAATGGCCAGGGAAAATACTAGGCTATGGTCTACAGTTCCTGAATTTTCTGAAACGCTAACTCTGCTGCAGACAGTCCCACTCTGCCCTAGCCGGTTGCGGTGGGGGCACCTCTGGCCCCTTCCTTGCACCAAGGAGGAGGAAGGGGACAGCTCATGAACAGCAGGAGGACAGGAAGTAGCTTGTTTGCATCCCAATGTTCATATTCCAGGATATTGGGGGCGAGGCCCCTCCAGCTCCCCTCCTCATTATGTGCCCCATACTCCCTTATTTCGCTCTTTATCATGCTATATTTTTATTAAAAATACTGTGATGGCAGCCACCAGCCGTCACCCCTCCTATCAGGATTTGCCTCTGGGAGCTGTTACTGATGGGCGGAGGGCCAGACTGAGAGGCCAGCAGTTTCCACACCAGTCAAGACTGTTACTCCAGAGCCCCTGCCCCACCCCAGGGCCTGAAGCGGGGGCGGGTTAGTGTGCTGGCTCCCTGCCCCTTGCTGACCAGGATCTCTGTGGCTCCCTGGGCCGTGGAAAGGAGATTGAACCATTTTAGAGTCTTAGACTCTGGAAAATCTGAAGAGGCCACAGCCTTAAAATGACACACCTGTGCATACACAAGTTTTGCATACGCTTTTCAGGGGCTTTGTGGCTTCCCTCTGCCCACATCCCCAGAACCCAGGCCACGGATCCCGGCCTAAAAAATAAAACTCTCTGCCTGGGGCCAAATGACACCTCAAACCCATTCCCATAGATGCCAGCCAGCCTTCTCATTCCGAGGTCGCCTGGCCCCAGAGCAGTCAACTTGCAAATACTCAGCTCAGACACCCACCGACAGAGGCACTCGTGCCAACAAGCCCCCTCCTGAATGTCACTCAGATATTATTGAGCTGATGATCACTTTGAGTAAAGGCCACTTAGGCAACGTTTCTTTTCACCCTCAACAGTTTTCTGGATACTCTTCCAAAAGCACACCGATCTCCAAATTATTCAGAAAACTGAAAATGCAGATGACCAAGCTGTAAGATTTAGGGGTAACTTTTCCCTACTTCCTTCCCTCCTTGAAGATAAGACAGAGTTCTAGCATAATTGGAGGGGGCTGGACAATTTGGATGATGAGAGGAGGCAATGAAGACACAGATGGAGAACACAGGATCCTCACAACAAAACAAAAACCGAAATTGAGACCCCCTTCCAAGAATAAAAGTTTCTGAGCCTTCCTGGCCCGTCTCCTTTCCTAGGCTTCATTGTTGTTGGGGGGTTGGATCTCAGAGAAGTCAGAGGTGCCAGAAGCTGCGTCCCTGAGACCCGAGCTGGATTAATTTTTTTTGCAATTTCTGTCGCCGGCTGGGGAAGCAGCTCAGCGGTCGCTGGCGTGTGAGGCTGAGGCCGCGGCCGACCTCTAGGCGGCGCCCTGGCGTTGAGTCCCCGCTGCACGAGATCCTCTCGCAGCTCTGTGTCCTGCGCCGGCGGAGGGGCCGCTTCCTTCAGACACGCAGGGCTCGGCCTGGAGCTGGCCGCCGAAGCGTCGCCTTTGGCGCGTCGCCTTTGGCGCCCTCTGCCAAGCGAGAGAAACACGATTAAACGAGTGACGGCTGGGAAAGGACTCGACAGCTAATCATGGCTCCATCCGCTCCCCACCCCCCCACCCCCACCCCCACCCCCACCCCCACCCCCACCCTAGGAAGCCTTCCACAGCCCGAATTTCCTTTGATCTCCCCAGAAGCCTGCTCAAGGGCAGCGCCAGAATCTCCAACCCCTCCCCCAACTTACAAAAGAAGACACTGAGGCCCCAAGAAATTAAGTGGTTAGCCCACGATCAGAGTAGCTATTAGAAGTGGCGAAGTAAGGCGGGAGGACGTGTTCTCTGTTCAGAATGGAAAATTCTTACTCCAAATTACGACCGCCATCCACGCCAGCAAAAGTGTCTTTCTTGTAAGCAAAATTCATTTCCACGAAAGGCAGCCTTTAGGGGTTGTCTATGTTGGAAGTTTGGGGTTTTCTGGGTTTAAGATTTGGGGGAGCACATGAAAGAACTGGAGGCGGATATAGGAGCAGCTCCTCTAGGATTGGCAGCCAAGACGAGTCCGACCCCCTCCCTTCCAGGACACCGCCAGCTGGACGCTTACAACCTCCCTAGCTGTGTTCGTGGACAAGTGCCTGAGGCCCTCAAAGGCTCCGACGAAAACGACCTACTGAATGGCGATGTCGTGAAGTTTGAGTACTTTGTAAATGAGGCCCTGGTGACTAAGGGAGGTGTCAAACACACCACTGTTCTTTATACCCAAAGAAGGGGCGATTACGGCAGGCAGTCCTTGGCCCGAATGTCGCCTGTTGAGTTACAGGGTGGGGTAAGGGAAAAGAAACCTTTTTCGGGACCTAAGCGCTCTGAATCTAGCCTCAAAGACTTCCAGAAGCTGAGAAGCACGGGGTCGGAGAAACTGGGGTCCCTCCTCCCCTCCCCCCCAAGGCAGAGATGCCATTTTATAGTGCCGAGCCCTCTGCAAGACGTTTCTCTAAAGTTATTCTTAGGATAGAGGTCCCAGAGAATCTCCTGCAGGGAAGGAGGGGAAGAAGAGGGGCGAGGGGGCGTCTGGGGCCAGGACAGCAAAGGGCACGCGCCTACCTTGGGGCAGACAGGGGCGTAGCGCCCGCCCAGCGCTGCGCCCCACGAGACGCGCCTTTCCCAGCGGGGCAGGGGCTCTCGCGCGAACGCCTAATTATCGAGCGCACATCTGGAGCAGCTGCGCCCAACCTGGCCTCGGGCACATTATTTCGCTACAAACCCTATTTTCATTCCCGAGGTTGAGTCATAAAAGACTCAAGCAGGATGAAGTCGGGTCTGTGTGTGTCAGCATTCTTGTGTGTGGGAGTGTGTGCGTGTGTGTATGTGAGCTTGCGGGCGGCGTCTGCGCATTTCACTGAGATTGCCCAATCGATGCACAAAAGTTAGGGGGAAAATGGAGCGACATCAGGCGAATACGACTGCGAACATACTGTGGGCATCATTATCCGCCCATTTCCAGGGAAAGCATTTGGGGCTCGGAATTAGCCCGTTAATTGCATCAGTTCTTTGTTCACTTTAGGGCAGAAGAGACTATCCGCGTTCCGTGAAAACATTCCATATTTCAAAAACTTTAAGATCTTTTCATTGTCAATTTTCTTTATTTCCATCCTCCTTATACCACTTGAGCATTCAGATGTGCCAATATCACTCCAACATTATTACACACACACACACAGGCTTCATGCCCCAAAAAGTAACTCAGTTTCTTCATCTGCAAAATCTGGATGTCTTAACTCTCAGGGTTGTTAAGGATTAATTAATGTGCGATGGGTCTAGGATTTAGCGCAATGTCTGGTGAACAGGGAGCATTTAGTAAATAGTAACTATTAATAAGGAGGAGGTGGAGGAGGAGGAGGTGGAGAAGGAAGAAGGGGGTGAAGGAGGAGGGAGCCTGCTTTGTTCTCAGAGAACCAGTCTAGGTTGGAGCCTGTGTGTCTTGGCCTGTGTATGTAATGTATTCTTTTGACTTAGAGCAATGTCTGTAAAATGAGGCCCCTTGAACTCCTGGCTTGTACCTACCTCTTCAATAAGGAATAGAATATTGCGGCAATTATCTGGCTCATTTCAGGTTCAAACTCCCTTTAGCCTGAAGGATCTGGATCTGCTGGGGTTTCAGAAGGTCTGGGGAGTGGTGGCAGATTCTCATTTGGCTTCTCAATGAGCCTTTTCCCTTGGCTGGAGGGAGCAAGAGCTTGCCTTAGAGGATAAGTAGAAAAGAAATAGGGGGCCCAGAAAGCTGAAATGAAAACAGAACATCTGAGCAATGCTTGAGAAAAACCAGATCTTGCTCGTTTCCTGGGCAGCCAGGAGGCCTTGGAGCTCTCCACGAATCGGCCTCAGAGACTCCCCCTAACAAGCCACAGACCTTTGTCTGGTGGGAACTTTCATTCCACCTTCAACAAACATATCCTGAGTGCCTACTGTGTGCCCAGCACTGGGCTGGGCTCTGGGGCTCCAGAGTGAGCACCATCCCACCAGTTAGGGGTGCTGACCCACAGCCAGTGAGAGGGCTCTGCTCCCAGAAACTAGACCAGAAACCCCGGAAAGAGGGACGACCCTGCTAGGCAAGAACTTCTGGCCAATGGCAGCATTGCCTTTTCAGGGCCAAAGTCCTGGTGCAGGGGCGGAGCCAGCTGGTCTGAGGGCACCCCCCCCCTCCATTGTCTGTCAGAAAGAGGCCAACTCCACGGTGGAGATGGCCTTGTGGGGGGAGGGGTGGAGCTTAGCAGAGCGAGGAGGGGTGAAGAGATGACTGGAGGCTCCTGGCCCTCAGTCGGAAGTTCCTGAGAACACCAATTAGCTTTTTTAATTAGTAAAGTAGGGAACAAATGGCATGTATTTCTTCTGCTCTGATTAAAAGCATTTAGGTCAGGTGTTTGCAGCCAGAATTATTCAGTTTAAGTTGTCCCAAGCAGAAAATTGTCTATTTTTTTTCTTTTTATTTTCAGCCAGGGGTCTGAATACTATTAGCCAACCATTGGCTTCTTGTTCCAGCACAGAAGTGCTGGGGCTGGTAGGTGGAGGTTGTGCCAGCTCAGCTCAGAGACAGCCAGCCAGGAATGGGGTGGGGTCTTTCCTGCCCCAAGTCACATTTGCTTGGAATGTGTAGGCAATTGAGGACCAGCCCGGAGGGGTTGGGTTTGAAGAGTGTGTGTGTGTGTGTGTGTTTGTGCACGTGTGGGGGAGGGCGCAATAAACCAGATGATTTCTAGCTCTCCTCATTTGTCATGAACACAGTCCTAAAAGAGGAAAGTTTGTTCACTTCCTGGACCCCAAAGAAATCTGAATTTTCTTCTGGGAGATCTGGCTGGATCAAGTCACAGAAGTAGGGAGAAGGCTGTGGAGGAAAATTAAATCTAAACAAGCCACACAGGAGACTGGGTGAAACCAGGAGGTCCCCCAGGCTTGTCAGGGGCCACCTGCTGTTTGGTTCCTACTAACAAGATCACAAAAATGTTCGGAAGTGAACCCTTCCCCTTTCAGGCCAGAGTTTAGTTTGTTGTTCCCCAGCTTCTAGCCTTGGCTAAGCCCTCAGCCCCACAAAGAGTTGGAGTCTCCGAGGAAAGTGAATAGGTAGACCTATAAGGGACACAAAAGAACATTCTATTGCCTGATCCGCATTTGCTTGGCTCACAGACAGCACTTATCTAGGGGGTTGTCGCTGGATAGCCTTCCCTTCCCAGGAGTTCTGGTAGGTTTTTTATTCCCTGGGAGGATGTGCAAGCCCCAATTCCCTCCAGCAGCTGGTCCCACCCCTTGCCAGTCCACGATCAGCTCTCCCCAGCAAAGCTCTTCCCACGTTCTCCAGCCCCTTGGTCCTGGGGAGAGAGGAAAGACTGACCCCCACTAGGAACCCAGACCCCACTGTAGTGATGGGGAGAGGGACACTGCCACATGGGTGTTGTTAAAGGTGAAAGTTGACCTGGCAAACACCAAGATATCAGCCACAGGAAAAACTGTCAAGACTTGCGTTAACTGACCGTTTTCCAAACAGCAGCTTCTTTGATCAATCCAAATGGGAGTTCTTAACCTGGGCCCAAGGGGTCTGAAGCCCTCTGAAATAGTGGGATTTGCTGAGTACTACATAAGTGCATTTTTTTTTCTGTAGAGGAAGGAATCAATAACTTTCATTACATTTTAAAGTATCAGTGAGTGACTCCCAAAATGTCAAGAACCTTTCATCCACCACTCATATATAAATACCCCAAATGTGATGCAGAGGGAGGCAGTGAAATAGACTTGGATATCCGACAAGATGAATTAAAAGAGGACAAACAATTGTGTGTATCACAAGGTGGGTGGATACTGTCTCCTGGCCTTCCCGTGAACAATGGGCACCTGCTCACAGGTGCTGAGGGCTCCAGGACTGAGACAAGGCAGTCCACCATGCCCAATCCCAAACGGGTGCACCCTTGCCCACGTAGAGAAAGAGTGTGCAAGGTCTCTGTATCTCTAATCAAAATGATATGACGCTTTTCTCCACTGGGACCTGGATCTTCCCCAACTATTTGTCGCCTTGTCCTGAGTTGGTCCATACCAGAAAAGAACCGAAAGTTTCAGGATCCGTTTTCCCCTTGCAAATACCCTCGCTCTTGGGGGGAGACAGGGGAGAAGGAGGAAGGGGAAATATTTCCCCGGATCTCTAGCTCCCTCAGCTCCAGGCAGGCTTGTGGTGCCGCGTCTGAGACCCGGGACCGAGACCGCCAGTCGGGGCTGCTCGCCATGACCTTAAAGTTCTCTGGCCGCCGAAAAGGGCCGAGAGACAGCTGGGCAGGTAGACAGAAGCAGACACAAAGAAAGGGACCCTCGAAGGCGACCAGAGAGAAGATAGAGAACGCAAAGAGCGAAGTGAAACAGCCGGACAGGAGGCAGGAGGCGGGCAGGTGGAGCGGCCAAAACCCGCGTGCTGAGAAGGGCCCAGAGGGGCCGCGGAAGCGACCAGGCGCGTCTCCCTTCCCACTTTACCTGGAGGTTAATGACCTCGTTAGCGCCCCCTCGTTCCAAACCGCCCATTTACAACTCCTCGGTTTTCTCGAGGCTCTCTGATTAATTAGCCGGTTCGGAAGGATAGAGGTGCCCCTCCGCCGGGACCTGGCGGGGTTGCTCTAGATGGTTTCTCAATTGCGGGGAGGAAGGGCGCATCCGGGGAGGGGAAATGGGGGGTGAATGGTGCTGGCGCCTGCGGCCTGGAGGGAGTAGATGAACGGTTCGTGAGCTGCAGCCGAACGCTAAGACCCAGAGACTAGGACCCACTACCCCTCGGATCAGGACAGCAGGAAGGAGATGCTCATTGGTAACTGGTGCCCGCCCCAGACTCTGCAGTCCCCGCGGCCGAGACCCCGCTTGCGGCGAGGCGCTGGGTCAGCGTTTACAGCCACTCCCAGCGCTGGTGGCTGGACAGAGCCCCCTACCCCACCTCATCTCCGCCCATCAGACAGCAGAGGTTGTAAGAATACAGGCCCTTGGCGTTGTGGCGTCCAAGGGGCACCTGTGTAATTGCGAT
This sequence comes from Equus quagga, assembly GCF_021613505.1. Classification (NCBI taxonomy): domain Eukaryota; kingdom Metazoa; phylum Chordata; class Mammalia; order Perissodactyla; family Equidae; genus Equus; species Equus quagga. The sequence continues at coordinate 91,992,205 of NC_060277.1, read as the reverse complement.
CTCCCTTCTACCCTGAATTGCCGCTGCCGAATTTGAAAGCCGCCTTTCTAATCCCTCTGCCAGGCTCCCGCCTCCGGAGGGCCAGGGCTCCGAGCTAGGCCCTCCCAGACTTCCAGGTTCCACCCCTGCGGCGCCAACCTGCGGCTGGGCTGTCGGCGGATGGGGCTGGAGGGGCGCGGGGCCCGGAGGTGCCCCTGACCCTGCTCCCGACGCCAACTTTGCGCTCGGGCTCGCCACCTCCCGGACTGGGGACCTTCCTGTCCTCCTACCCGCAGCAGGTAGGCAGTCGCGGGGCAGGCCAGCGGCTTGCACTGAGATCTTCACTCTGAACCCAGCCCGGAGGCGAAGGTGCTGATCCCCAGGGAGTACCGCGGGGCGCGCGCCGTCGGAGACTGCTGCGCTGGCCCAGCGCAAGAGAACCCTAGACAGGACTTGGGTACGTCCCGCGCAGTCTCAAGTACGTCCGGGATCGGGGACTGAGGGCGCAGCGGTCGGTCTCCAACCCCTCACCACGACCTCTGCGACTATCTCAATCGCCACGCGCGACCTGGTCCCACAGCAGCGGTGCGGTCTCTCCCAGGAGCCAGTCACTCAGGAGCCGCAAGGCAGGGGCATCTCAGCCCCGGAGGCGCCTCGGAGGGAAAAGGTTGCTGTGAGGAGCATCCTTCCCTCCGGTTCATCTCGGAGCCTAGGAGCCGGGATCCCCGGGGCCAAGGGGCGAAGGGACTAGGAAAAGGTAAGCGGTTTAACGAGTAAAACTTTGGATCCTCTCTCTTTTTATTGTTTTAAAGGATAAGGTCTCTGGGTATTGACTTCTCTCTCCATAAAAGAGTTTCAGGCATTCTGACCAGTCCTCTCGGGTCTGGGCCAATGAGGGGACCTCGGCCATATATTAAGGAGGAACTTTTCTGGATGATGGAGACTGGGGAGTTCATGGCTATTTTTTCTCATTATTATTACTTAATATCGAGACTATTTCGGACTTAGCCCTCACCTCCACTCTGGCCGAGATTCAGCCTTCAACAGTAGCACGGGAATACTGCACAAGCGGAGGGCTGACATGGAGGCAACTCAGAGCTGCCCCAAGATGGGCGGCGGGATGGGGGTGGGGGCACTTTGGCCTTAATGACCCCTGCGAGGTAAAGGCTGTTGTTCCTATAACTCCGGCTGAGGAGAGGGCGGAAGGGAGTAGGGTAAGGATGGAAAGTGGGCTGAGGGTGGCCGCTCGGGCATCTTCCTAAGGAAGAAGATGTTGAGATTTGGGCCCAACCTTCAGGCCCAGTGGCTGTCGCCCTTTGTTTTGCTGACAGTGGTGGGGAGACACTGCTGCCTGAGTGCCTTCACAGGTGGAGTTCGACCTGGGAAGCACGGAGGGATCAGCTAAAGGGAAACAGTGAAGACCAACATTAACAATCATATTTGGTCTCGGAATTTTCCAGACACAAACTCCCCTGATCAATTCAAACAGGAGTTCTGAACCTGACATTCAAGGAGTCTGAAATCCTCTGAAATTGTGAGATTTCATGGCTCTACAAGAAAGCCCTAGACACCTTCTGGGAAGCTCTGGGAGAGAAAGGAAGCAAGGGGGGGGTGCATGGGAAAAGGAGGTGAGTGGCCCCAAACCCTGCAGTCTAGCTCCTTCGGCACTGAGCTCTGGACCCAAGATCTGAAACCTCAAGCTGACCCCATCCACACGCTGCCAAATTGAAGAGTGAGAAGCTGCAAGTCAGCCAAGGAGACATTTGTTTCCACTGCTTTCAGGATGGGTCTGGGTGTCTAAGCAGATTACAAACCTGGATGTTTTCAGGAATTTTTTTCCTTTTACCTATTCCTGATTTTGGGCCCAGAGTGGGCTCTGGGCCAGTGGGGCAGCCAGGCAGGAGAGGCGCCTGGACCTCCAGTACCCTGAGTCCAGATCTCACCCCCATCTGGTGAGCAGCCCATGGTTCCCTGTCCACCAGATTGGGGCCAAGCCTGCCGTTGCCAAGGCTCAGTCAGTGGCAGGCCTGGCCCTAAGGCCCTCAGCCCTGAGGACTCTTCTCTGCGAGTCCAGGCCTGCTGGCCAGACTGCAGAGTGCTTCCACATCTGGCCACCCAAATAACAGCAGCATGTTTTCTTCTTGTTTTTGAGAAATGCAGAAGCCCCCATTGGACCGTGGGATGAGGGGGGATTGTGGAATCAGATAATCCGTAAGTGTCGGAGGGCAGTTTACTATGATGCCTTGCTGTCACAGTTCTGGGTGCTGCCTGGATGGGTCAAATATTCCCTCCTTTCTGTCTCTATCCTTTCCCTCCAAGCTCAAGAAAGCCATAGATTTTCTGTCTTTCTATGTTTGGAGGAGAAACAGAAGACAAAACTCGACAGTAAGAGAAAAATGAGGGAGGAGAAAATGAGGAAGAGAATTCCAGTAGATTAAAATAATCAAAGTCTCTAATCCAACAGCATTTGAAGGCTGATGTTTGTTTTAATCAGGCCAGAAAAAGAAGTCAGAGGCAGGCCAGGTGGGAGTCTAAGTTTCCAGCCTAACAGATGCTCCAGTTATGGGGTCATTGCCTTCTGAGGTGGTGAGAAGGCAGAACTGCCAACAGTCTGCTGGGAACAGGGGTCTGGGTGCCCCCAAACTGCAGGGTGGAAGAGTGAGGGGCCCTTCTTAAGGGCGCCTGAGGTCTCCCACAGACCCTTTCCTGGGGCTAGTAAAGCCTTTCCTTGCGTTTCTTCTGGGGCAGTGTGCACGTGTCTGAGTGTGATGGGGTGGTGGCTCTGAACCAGGGCAGAGGCCGGGCAGCTCGCCTCCTGGGGAGCCCAGGGTGATGTGCTTGGGAGTGGAATGAGGCTTCATCCTTTCTGGGCCTGGGGAGTGAGGAGGCCGCTCTGGACTTGGAGCCAAGTGCTCCAGACTCCAGGGAAAGGGAGGCGCTGCAGCTCCAAGGGGGGATTTGGAGGGAAGCTAATAGCAGCAAAAGCCCCAGGCTTCTTCCTCCGCAGGTCAGGGAAGTACCCTGAGAAATGCGGTCTTTCACTCAGGGAGCACCTCCCCTCGGGTGTGGGTCTTCATGCTTCTATTGATACTGGAAACTACAGTTCTGTGCTGTATGCTTCCACATTTAGCAAACGTGGAATATGTGAAATGTACTGTGCACTGTTCCACTTTCAAAGGTGGGGTATAAAGGTGAAAATGTGAATTTCTCACTTGAGCACAACCGGGAGCGTATAATTTCATGTCTCTCTTGCATGTTTGTAGGAATCCTCAATCTTTAACACGGTGCTTAAATACTGGGGGAGGCACAGCTGCCCTGAGACAGGATTCCCCACTGACTCCTGAGGGTTACCAATTCCTAAGAGACCCCACAATCTCCACCATGCACGCTCCGCTAGGCCTGCTTCTCTCTACCTGCCTTTTCAACAGCGGGTGTTGACCCACGAGTCAGTCTACACATACTGAAACGCTTTCCCGGCCTTCTGCCCCCTTCCGTAAACGACAAGCCCCTCTACAAAAATGCACACGCATCGTTTTTGTGAGTGTGTTTCAAGTAAGATGGCGGCGCCAGGCATCCCTGCAGATTGAGCTACATGCTCTCCAGGCAGAAGACCAGCAGTGAAAGACGGTCCGAAGCAAGAGACTCCCCCAAGCGTTTCCCCCCCATCCCTTCCAGGGGGCTGCTGGAGAGAGAGCTGATTCTGCACCTTGCGGGCCTGGGGCTTCCGTCTGGACCCAGAGTTCCAGGCCAATGTCTAATTTCCGTGGAGAAAGAATAACCGTTGTCCCTTTCCAAGCGAACCCCACCCACGAGGCTGCTCAGGGAAGCCGGCCTGTCTCTCTGGCTACATCCGCCTAGAATCCGCGGTTGTGAGCGGGGGAAACCAGCGGGCAGGGCCTGAGGCTGGGCGTGGCGCTCAGCACCCGGCTCTGGGGAGCCAGAGTTGCGGGGCAAGGTTGGGAGGCGACCCTCTGCCCCCCTACACACCTTCGCTTGGAGAGCGAGAGTCCTGTACGAGCGGGCGGGGAAGGCCAAGGCTTTTGCGGGGGCCCCCCGGGGCTCCACTGGGGAGGCTGGATCGGTCCAGAGCTCAAGGTTAACTGCTGGCCCCGGGAAGCCCACGCTCGCCGTGGCCGATCAGTCCTGAAAGTGGGCCGGGGGCTTGCCCAGCCGCAGAGGGGTCTTTCACGCCGCCGCTCTGATCTGCGTGGTCGCGGCCCCCAGCGGCGAAAGCAAGGGCGGGGAGCGTCTCACCTACCTCTCCGAACCGCGCCGTCCTCCGCGCGTCTTCACAGGCTGCAGGAGCCTGAGGCTTTGGGCGCGACAGAGCCTAGGGACCGTGGTGATGGCGCCGGGGGCCGGGGGCCGGGCTGCTCCGGGTCGTCGGCCGCGTCCCCGTCCCTGAGAGGCCTCTGGGCGCAGTGTCTAGGTCTGGGGCGGCGGCGCCGACGGCCCTGGGGCGCGAAGAGACTCCTGCGTCCTCCGTCCCCCTGGCGCCAGCGAGCTGGGGGCGAGCACAGGGCCCAAGCGACGGATTGGCGCGGGCGCCACCTTCCTCCGCGTCCGCCCGGGCGGGGCTCCCGCCAATCTCACCTGCCCCCTCCCCGGGGCGCCGTCGGACCACCTCGCCGCGGCTCACAAAAAGGGCCTTACGCCTTCTGAAAGGCCAGAGCCACGGAGGAAAGGCGCCGAGATGGCCGGCAGAGAGGAGAGAGAGGGTGTGTGTGTGCGTGCGTGTGTGTGCGTGTGAGAGAGAGAGAGAGAGAGAGAGAGAGAGAGAGAGAAAGAGAGAGAGATAACAGACAAGAGAGAAACAGATCCGAGGCATGCTTCCCAGAGAAGCCGTCAAACGCAGAAATAGACAAAAGAAGTAGGGGAGAAGGCAGAGTCTGGGGACGGAAAGAAGCCCCAGCTTCTGAAGTGAGCGACAAGTTGTCCTTGGGAGTTGGGAATGTGAGAGGGAGGGGCGAGGGCAGAGGAGTCTGAGAAGAGGAGGGGGCGCACAGACCCTTGGCTGGAGGAGACCGATCCACGTAGAAGACGCACAACCAGGAGAAGGAGAGCCCGGGCCCTCGTCCATCCCCCCACCCCCCACCCCCCACCCAGTCCCTCGCCCTGTTGCAGCCCGCTGGATGCAGCAACCCGGCGACTTCTCGAGCTCCCTTCCTGCTGCCCCGCCTCTCTGGGGCTTGATCCCGCCTGGGGGTCCACACCAGGCCGAGAGCTGCCCTTCTACCTGCTCCTTTCTTCTGTTCCTTGGGCCTTAAATAAGATTCTCCTACACTGAATGAACAGGACAAGTGAGGCCAGAGGGAACGACCTTGGCCAAGGTCAAAGGGAGAGCTTGGAAGTTTCACTTTCCCTTCCAGCCCTTAAGACGGTTTTGCGTTTTGGCCCTTCAGGTTACTAGAGTGTCATCCTGAAACCAGAGGCTCCGCTCTTTTTCTCCGAGACCCAAATAGAGGTTCCAACTTCCCGACAATTAGCGAAGCTGCCACAAAGAGTCGGAGTTCCGGCCTTCCTGACTCCCAGCTGGGTGGTCTCCAGGAGGTGCCCTGCTGGCCGGGCCTCAGACTGAGACCTTCCTCCTCAGCCAGCATAGGGCTGGGGACTCGCTCATAATCCAGCCCCTTCCTGAAAACGGTTGTCCAAGAGGGAGTGGGATTGTGTTCTGAGATCTGAGTTCTAGGCCTGACTCTGCCACCAACTTATTGTGGAACTTCAACTGCATCCCCGCCCCCAAGTTCCTGCTGTAAAATAGAAGGGCAGAGTGTGTGATTTACATTTTGCCTCTGCATCCTCCTCCGGTTTGCAGGTTCTGGTGAACTGGCACTGCTGAGAGAAAAAGATATCCAAATGGTGATTTTATTCTATAGCCACTTAAATGTGCATATTGAAATATGACAAAATTGAATTTTGCTTCCATGAATGGGTCTATTTTTCTATTTTCCTTTTCTGTATTTTTTATTGATATATAGTATAAATGCAGCAAACGATGCTAACATTCAGTGTATGGCTCAATGTAGTTTTGCATATGTACATGTGTGTGTAATCTCCACCTAGACCAAGGTATTTCCAGCCTACCAGAAGACTCCCTTAGAACTCCTTCTAGTCACTAGCCCCCCACCCCGAAGTTACCATAATTGTGTCTTCTAACACCGTAGATTAGTTTTGTCTGTCCTTGAACTTCATACAAATGAAGTCATGATATGTATTCTTTTGTGTTTGGCTTCATCTGCTCAATAATGTATGTGTGGGACTCAGCCATGTTGCTGAATATCACCGTAGTTCATCCTCTTTTCTTGCCATATTCCATTTAGTGTCGTATGCCATTGTATGAATATATCCTAACATATTTATCTGTTCTTCTCTTGGTGGACATTTGGGTTGTTTCCAGTTTGGGGCTCTTATGGAAAAGCTGCTGTGAGCATTTGTGTCCGTGTCTTTTGATGGACACCTGCATGTGGAGATTCAGAAGTGGCAATGCCGGGTCGTAGGGTGGGGATATGTTTCTCTTCGCTAGATCCAGACAAAGTGGTTGACCAATTTACACTCCCACCAGCGATGTGTGAGAGATCCAGTTGCTCTATATCCCTTCCAGTACATGGTATTGCCTATCTTGTTATTTTAGGGGTTCTGGTGGGTTTATAGCGATGTTGCAATGTGTTCGTGTGTGTGTGTGTGTGTCCGTTTAAAAAAGTGTGGTAAAGGCAGTAAAATTTACCATCTTAACCATTTTAAGTGTACAGTTCAGTAGTTAACTATGTTCACATGGGTAGTGCGATAGATCTCTAGCACTTTTTCATCTTGCAAAACTGAAACTATATATACCCACTGAACAGCAGCTCCTTTCCCCCTTCCCTCAGCCCTTGGCAACCACCATTCTACCTTCTGTTTCCATAAATTTGACTACTTTAGATATCTCATGTAAGTGGAATCATATGGTATTTGTCTTTTTTGTGACTGTCTTATTTCTCTTAGCATAATGTCCTCAAGGTTCATCCATGTTGCAGCATTTGACAAGATTTCCTTATTTTTTAAGGCTGAATAATATCCCATTGTATGTATATACCCCATTTTCTTTATTCATTCATCTGTTGATGGACATTTAGGTTACTTCTAACCCTTGACTATTGTGAATAATGCTGCAAATATAGGTGTGCAAATATCTCTTCGAGATCCTACTTTCAATTCTTTTGGATATATACTCAGAAATGGGATTGTTGGAGCATATGTTACATCTATTTTTAATTTTTTGAGGAACCCCCATACTGTTTTCCACAGCGGCTGCACCATTTCACATTCCCACCAACAGTGCACAAGGGTTCCAGTTCCTCCACGTCCTCACCAACGCTTGGTATTTTCTGTTTTGTTTTTTAATAGCAGTCATCCTAATGAGGTGATATCTCATTGTGGTTTTAATGTGCACTTCTTTGAAGATTAGTGAAGTTGAGCACTTTTTCATGTGTTTATCGAAGTTTGGGTATCCTCCCCTGGAGAGCACTGGGAGGGATGAGGTGACTAAGACGTAGGCACATCCTGCCGTCAGAGAGCACACGTTCTGGAGGGGCAGGCAGAGAGGAAGCCTGAAGCCATTTTGCAAAGTGTCAGGAAACGGGTCCCAGGACCCTGGGGAGGGCCCTTACCTGGGTGAGGGGCAGGAGAGGGGAGTCTTCCATTCATTTCAAATATATCTGTTCTTCAACACAGACTTATGAGTCAAGCATTGCACATTTTTAAAGTTTATGCGTGTGTGTTTTAAATTATCCTTCATTTGTTTTTCTCCTCCAAATTATATAAATTTTAGGATTTATATTAATACAAATTAACATTGTAACAAGTACAACTAAAACAAAACAAAAACTATTAAACATGAATAAAAATAAAGCTAATCATCTTCATTCCTCAGAGGTAGCCAATATTAGCAGCCTGGTGTATTTTTCCATACCTTTCTCTTGATTTTGCAGACATAAACACACACATACACACGGAACTTTGCTTTGTTTGTTTGTCTATTTTTAAAGAGAGAGAAACATGCTATATATATATATATGTATTTGATATGATTTGATATACTTTATATGTATATGAAATATACATATAATTTTATGGCCAGCTTGTTTTTAGGAGTAGGTCAAAAGGTATGTACATTTCAATAGCTGTTGCCAGACAACTTTCTTAAAAGGCTACAGTAACTCTCATTTCCACTAATACTGTTATCCTTTATCATTTGTGCCAATGTGATAGAGAAAATTTCTCTCTTTGTTTCATTGCCTTTACCTGAATATCGTAGAGGCTGTCCATCTTTTCATATATCTTTTGACCATTTGGATGTGCTCTTTGTATATATATTTTTTAAAAACTTTCCTCCCTTTTGTACTGAGTTAGTATTTTAGAAAGTTACAAAATATTCTACATGTTATAGTTATCAACCTTTTATCAATTACCTGCACTACAAATATTTCCCCCAACTTGTTGATTTTTTGTAGTGTTTTCCATCTGTTTTAAAAATAACATCAAAGATGCTTATCTCCTTTTTTAAATAGCATTTTTGGACATCTGGCTTTATTTAGAAAGTTCTCCCCAACTCATAAGGTGGTCACATAGACACGTGTATTAGCTTTCTATTGCTACTATAAAAAAGTCTCACGGGTTTGTCATCTTACAATCTATAGGTCAGAGTCGCACTCGGGTGTCGCTGGGCTGCAGTCGGGGCATTGGAGAGGCTGCATCCCTTTCCGGTGGCTCTAGGGGAGGAGATTTCCTTGCTCATTTGGATTGTTGGCAGAATTAAGTTTCTGCCCTGCAGGACCCCCATTTCCTTTCTGGCTGTCAACAGAGGGCTGCTCTGAGCGTCTAGCGGTCACCCACATTCCTTGCCTCTTTCCTTCCTCCATCTTCAAAGCCATCAATGGCGGGTCAAGTCCTTCTCATGCTTCAAATTTCTTTTCCTTCTTCTTTGGTCTCATCTATCTGACTCAGCCAGGAAAGCTTCTCCAGTTTTAAAGACCCATGTGATTAGATTGGTCCCACCCGGATAATTCAGGAGAATCTCCCCAGCTCAAGGTCCTTAATCATATCTACAAAGTCCTTCTGCCCTGTAAGGTAACATATTTACAGGTTCCAGGAATTAGGGCGTGGAGATCTTTGGGGGGCCATTATTCTGTCTACCACAACATCTAAATGTTATTTTTCCTTATTTTTTTAAAAAAATCTAAGCCTGGGGGCTGGCCCCGTGGCCGAGTGGTTAAGTTCACGCACTCCACTGCAGGCGGCCCAGTGTTTCGTTGGTTCGAATCCTGGGCGCGGACATGGCACTGCTCATCAAACCACGCTGAGGCAGCATCCCGCATGCCACAACTAGAAGAACCCACAATGAAGAATACACAACTATGTAGCAGGGGGCTTTGGGGAGAAAAAGGAAAAAAATAAAATCTTTAAAAAAAAAAAGTAAGCCTTTGATACAGCTGAGATTTATTGGTATTTATGGTGTGAAAGTCCAAGTGTGTTAGTGGGCTCGATCATCTTTTCATTTGATTATTGGCTCTTCTGTAAATTGCCTATTTAAAACCTTAGCTCACTTTAATTGTTGGTCTTTTCACTGTCCCTTTGTGAGAGCTCTTAGTTTTTTGGTAAGTATTAATCTTTAACGCTTCATCTGTCAACCATGATGAAAATGCCCTTTTGTTTTGTTAAACAAACATAGACATAGTTCCTAAACTCATGAAACTTACATTCTGGGGGAACTTAGATGTTAAATAAATTTATTAACATGGAAGCCAACATTTAATTACAAATTTATATAAAGTGATTGAAAAAAGAGGGAACTAGGTGCTATGATAGAGAAAAAAGAGGAGCATAATTTGAAAGGTGGTTCAGGGAAGTTGCCTGTGAGGACGTGATACTAAAACTATATAATAACAAACTATTAGCCCTAATAATAAGATTCACTATTTTAAAGAGTATAATCCAATTTTTCTTTTTTTAAAAGATTTTATTTTTCCTTTTTCTCCCCAAATCCCCCCAGTACATAGTTGTGTATTTTTAGTTGTGGATCCTTCCAGTTGTGTCATGTGGGATGCTGCCTCAGCGTGGCTTGATGAGTCGTGCCATGTCTGCACTCAGGATTCGAACCGGCGAAACCCTGGGCTGCTGAAGTGGAGTGTGCAAACCTAACCACTCGGCCACGGGGCCGGCCTCTAACCCAATGATTTTGAACAAATCATGCAGCCATGTAACTAGCTACCACAGTCATGACATAGGACATTTCTATCACCACAAAAAGTGTCCTTTTGCAGTCCATCTGCTCCCCACCCATCCCCAAGCAACCACTGATCCGTGAACTTGTTGTCACTATTGTCTTGATTTTTCTAGAATTTCGTCCAAATGGAATCACTCAGACTGTAGTATTTTTGTCTGGCTTCTCTCACTTAGCAAGATAATTTTGAGATTTATCCATATTGTACGTTTCAGTAGTTGGTTTCTTTTTATCACTGAGTGCATCTTTTTTATGGATACACCACAATTTATTTATCAATTTACCAATTGTTGGACATTGAGGTTGTTTCCATTTGGAGGCTATTATGAATAAAGCTGCCATAAACATTCACTACTATTCTTCATATGGACAGATGTTTTTTGTTTTGGTTTGGGTTTTTTTGAGGAAGATTAGCCCTGAGCTAACATCTGCTGCCAATCCTCCTCTTTTTGCTGAGGAAGACTGGCCCTGAGCTCACATCCGTGCCCATCTTCCTCTACTTTATGCGTGGGATGCCTACCACAGCATGGCTTGCCAAGTGGTGCCATGTCCGCACCCGGAATCCGAACTGGCGAACCCCGGGCCGCTGATGTGGAACGCGCACACTTAACTGCTGCGCCACTGGGCTGGCCCCTGGACAGATGTTTTCATTTCTCTTGGGAAAATACACAGGAGCTGGGTGGGATGGTTGGTGTATATTTCACTTGTATCCTGTGACCTTGTTAATAGCTCTTATTACCCCTAGCTGCTTTTTTTATGGATTTTTTTAGGTTTTGCAACATAGATGATTATTTCATCTGTAAATAAAGACAGTTTTATTTCTTTCCAATCTATATGCCTCTTATTCATTTCTCTTACCTATTTCACTGGATAGGACCCTAGTACAATGATAACGGTGAGAGCAGATAACCTTGTTTTGTCTTGACCTTATGGGGAAAGCATTCAGTCTTTGACTAGTAGATATGATGCTGGATGTAAGTTTTCCTTAGTTGCTCTTTATCAAGTTGAGGAAGTTTTCTTCTATCCCTAGTTTGCTGAGAGTTTTTGTCATGAATAGATGGTAAATTTCATCAAATGATTTTTAGTCTCTATCTTTTTTAGTTTTTTGATATAGTGAATTGAATTACCTGCACCGAATAACCACGGTTTCAGTCAACGACGGACCACATATATGACTGTGCTCCCATAACATTAGTCCCATAAAGCTAAAGTGTGTAGTAGGCTATATATCATCTAGTTTGTATAAGTACATCGTATGGTGTTTGCACAACGACAAAACCACCTAATGAGGCATTTCTCAGAACGCATCCCCATTGTTGAGTGGAGCATGACTGTACACTGATTGATTTTTCAAGTGTTAAACCAACCTTGCATTCCCAGGATGAACCTCACTTGATTTTGACATATCAGCCTTTTTTACTTATTGCTGCATTTGGTTTGCTTACAATTTAAAGATTTTTGTATCTGTGTCCATGAGGATTATTGATTCGCAGTTTTTTGTTTTTGTTTGGTTTTATAATATCTTTTTTCTCATTTTGATATCAAGGTAATGCCGGCCTCACAAAATAAGTTGGGAAATGTTGCCTCCTCTTCTATTTTCTGGACAAGTTTGTGTAGAATTGGTATTCCTTCCTAAATGTTTGACAGAATCCATCACTGAGGCCGTCTAGGCCTGAGTTTGCTTTCTGGGAAGATTTTGACCACAAGTTCAATTTCTTATAGACACAAGACTATTCAGGTTATATATTTCCTTTTGGGTGAACTTTTGTAGTTTGTGTCTTTCAAGGAATTTGTATTCTATGTTATTGAATTTATTGGTGTAAAGTTGTTCCTAATATTCTTTTACTATTCTTTTAATGTCATAGGATCTGTAGTGATGTTCCCTCATTCATTCCTGGTAATTTGTGGCTTCCCAGCTTTTTTTCCTGATCAGTCTGCCTAGAAGTTGATCGGTTCTATTGATATTTTTACTTATTTTTTATTTTGGTGAGGAAGATTGGCCCTGAGCTAACAACACCTGTTGCCAATCTTCCTCTTTTTGTTTGAGGAAGAGTGGCCCTGAGCTAACATCTGTGCCAGTCTTCCTCTATTTTGTATGTGGGATGCCACCACAGCATGGCTTGATGAGCAGTGTGCAGGTCCATACCCGGGATCCGAACCTGTGAACCCTGGGCTGCCAAAGCAGAGCACATGAACTTCATTACTATGCCACCAGGCCGGCCCTTATTGATTTTTTTAAAACTGTTCAGTCTCATTGATTTTTCTCTATTGTTTTTGCATTTTCTATTTCATTGGTTTCCACTCTTGTCTTTATTATTGCCTCCCTTCTGCTTAATTTGGGTTTAATTTGCTCTTTTTTTTTTTTTGTAATTTCTTAAGGTACAAGCTTAGAGTGTTGCTCTTAGGCTTTTCTTCTTCTCTGATATAGGTATTAAATGCTATAGTTTACCTGTAAGCACTGCCTTAGCTGTATCCACACATTGTAGTATACTGTGTTATTCAATTTCATTCAGCTCAAAGTATTTTCTAATTTCCTTTGTGATTTTTCATATGATCTGTGAGTTAACGGGAAGTGTGTTGTTTAATTTCCAGAAATTTTGATGATTTGTCAGATCTGTTGTTATTGATTTTTGGTTTAATTCTGTTTTTGTCAGAGAACATATTTTGTATAATTTCAGTCCTTTTAAATTTATTAATAATTATTTTATTGCCCAGATTGTGAGCCAATAATCATATGAAAAGACGATCAAGCCTGTTAACAAGCCTAGACTCTATTATAATTCACTCTTGATGTTTGACTGATGATTAAAATGTGCCATTCATTTAGCTATATTTGAACTTGTTTAAGTAAGCCATTATGGTTCTCTACGAGGCCTACAGCCTGAAGCCTGTAAGGGCATTGAACATTCCATCAAATGCCTTGTTCAAGTGCCCAGTGTTATGTATTTTTAGAAGGGAAGTGAATGCCCTGGTCGCTCTCAGTAATGTCTGGAACGCTGAAGGAGATGAAGAGTGTCTTGGCGAGGCCTTGTATGTGGCTTTAGTGTGTGCAGAGACACAGCTGACCTTGATTTATATTTTTGGCTATCTTTGAAGATGGAACATTCCTGGAGTTCTTCACCCCAACTCTTGGATAAAGAGTTGTTGTTGCCGTTGGTTGGACCAGATCATTGGCAATGGTCTAAAGTCTGAAAAAATGTGCAGACAGGGCCAATTGTTGGTCAAGGCGTCCTTTATTGCTAAGACGGCTGCTGGCATTTGGGAAACTGCATGGACTTTCTCAGAGATGTGAGTTAAGGGGTAGGAGGCACAGGTGGAAAGCAAGCTTCATCAAGGATGACTGTGGCGCTGTCAGCCTTAAAGTGTACGAACTCCCTTTGCCGTTCACCCACTTGATCCCAACGGGCTCCCCAAGTAGCCAAGAGGTCTGGGAGAGGGATGACCTCCTGCAGCACTGTGGCATTTGGCTAGGAACTGAGGGCAGGGGAGGCCACCCCCTCCTTCAAACGGGATATGCTACCAGACGAGCTTTGGTTCTGTCATGCGGATACCATTTTCATTTTAGCAAGGAGGCATCGATGCCAAGCTTGTGAGTGATTTCTTATGCAACAATAGATAACTAGAAGAAATAATAGCCAACACTTATTGAGTAATAACCACCATACCATCCTGACTCTTTTATGGCTGTGAACTTTTTCTGTTTTTAAATTTACTTTGATCCTATGACCCAAGCAAAGGTCAACAGTTTCTGGTTAGGTCTTTGGAGACAGGCAGACCAAAGTTTGACTCATGGCTCTGCAATCGCTGTGTAACCTCAGGCACCTTAATCAACTGCTCTGAGCCCCAGCTTCCTTTACTTTAAAACTCAGCTAATAATTCCTTCAGACGATTACATGAGATAATATATGGAAATAGTTTAACATAGTGTCTGGCATGTGGTAAGCCTTCAATAACTGTTAGTTATCATTTTATGACCTTATTTGCATCTCAACTATTTACTCTCTGTGGACCAACTTGAACCTCAGTTTCTTCATCTGTTGTGTGAGGACAATAATAGCAAGCATCTCAGAGTTGTTTTGAAACCTATCCCAGTGTCTCATACTGAAACACATATACCCTCATTGTAAGAGATCAGGGCACGAACACCAAGGACCCAGCACCAACTCATTGCCATGGAACCGCCAACACTCTGGAACTCAAACATCCCTATAACGTAGCAGCTCCTACAATACAACCCAACACATACTCTAGCCCTACTCAGTTCATCAGCATCCCGGACACTGTGTCTGTGTGCTCTCAGCTCTGGCTGCTGAAGGGGTAATTCTTTTGCCTAACGTGGTGATTGAAAGCTTGCTGTCCTGGAGTCAGACTGCCCTGTGTTCAACCCCCAGGTCACCCTCTTGTTAGCTGTGTGAACTGGGACAAATTACTTAACCTCTCTGAAACTCAAATACAAATCGGGAATAACTAACGCCTATCATCTTTCAATGTACCATCATAGAGAAGGCTAACTCCAAACCCTGAAGTTGAGACAAAAAATGTTATTGGATAAGCAAATTAGATTTTAAAAATAAACTTACTGTTTTTAACCACAGGTCCTGTTACAAAAAGAAGAAATCTCAATTCTTCATCTCCAAAAATGGAGACGGGTGGTTGTAGCATGAAGAAATTAATTTAGACCCAAGATGACATTTTTGGCAGTGTGGGTCACTGAAAGAAAACTAGGGACTAAGAAGACGGGAAAGAGGCTGCAGAAGTTACATTAATGGGTCTCGAAGCACAGAAGGCAGCTTCACCTGGACCACATGGCTTGACTACAGTCCTGGGGAGGCAGGAAGATTGCTCTATCAGTGGTTTTGAAATGCTTTTCATCAGTACCATACATATTCATATATATCTATAATGTGTCACATATGTGTGTGTGTGTGTGTGTGTAGATAGAGAGAGAATGTTCTGGGTCATTATGCACTCTAGTATTTTCCTGATCTTTTGTATTTCATTTTTAAAGTTCTGATCACAATCCACTAAATTGTTACACAGCTCATCAGCGAGTCACAACCCGCAGTTTGCAAACTTTAGTTTAGATTCTTTCTTTCTCTCCTTTTCAGTATGAACCCAAGAAAGGCTCGTTCTCATTCCATACTTAATATTTCAACATAAGTCTGCTGGATGTATATAAATTAAAATTCTCGGGGCGGCCCTGTGGCCGAGTGGTTAAGTTCGCCTGCTCCACTTTGGTGACCTGGGGTTTTACCAGTTCAGATCCTGGACGTGGACATGGCACTGCTCATCAGGCCACTCTGAGGCGGCATCCCACATGCCACAACTAGAAAGACGCACAACTGAAAAAAATATATATATATACAACTATGTACCGGGGGGATTTGGGGGGAAAAAAGCAGGGAAAAAAAAGATTGACAACAGTTGTTAGCTCAGGTGCCAATCTTTAAAATTCTCCCAAGTAACTAGGAGAAATTTGACGAATTATCTGGGTATTCCCTGTGGTGTTTGCTTCTCTTTGACAGTAAACCCAAAGAGCATGACTATGGAGTCTGACCACTCGGACTGAATTCTGGCTCTGCCTCTAGCCGGCTGTCTCATCTGCCTGGATTTCTTCATCTGTATGATAATAATACTAGTGTCTGCCTCATGGGTAAGCCAGGAACGGCAATAAACACAGGGCCTGGGACATAGTAAGTGCTCAAAAAATGTTGGCAACTATGTTATTTATTATTTTATAAACTGTCAGTGTTGTCTTGCAGCGGATCCTGAGAGCAGCTTAGCCTCAGCTGCGCTCAACTAGGGGAAGAAACTCTTGGCAGTAAGTAGGGGTATTTGGAAAGTTGCGCGTTGGACCTGCTTTACCGTGAACAGACACTAGAGGGTGCTCCGTGCTCAGAAACCCACATGTTTCCAGGCCCGGCGAGCTCCGGCCCCAGCGCTTGGACAGCCCACTCTGAAACTTTCCCTTCGGGTCTGGGGATTTACGATTTACGGTGAAGCAGCGGCTGCGTTGGTTTGGAAACTAAGGACTTTGGGGGAATTAGGAGAGGACAGCAAGCGGCTGTACTGAGCCGAGATCTGGCTCCTTCCAACTTTCACCAGCGGGCTTTCAGCGGGGCTGTGACCTTCTGGAGGGCTAGGGCAGCGACTGATTCATCCATGAGCCCCAGGGTCTAACACAGAGTGTCTGGTAAACTGTAAACACTGTAAATATTTACGGATGGGACCATCCAATGGGAGCGACTGAGACCAAATAGTTATCGTTACAAATTGGCAAGTGCTGGTATGTATGACACTGAGCATTATGGGAGCTTCCAGAAGTTGCGGGGGCGGGGGGGGGGGGGGGGGGGGGGCCAGAATGACTTCCTTAAATTCAGGGGTCCTGTTCCTCTCTAGAGTACGAAGGAAAGATCTTTTCTTCCACATCTGGCTTTTGGAAATATTTAAAAACAGCGTTATGCTCCATTTCCTTCATGTCCTTCATGTGGAATGATTTCCAGGCTTTTCACCATGTTGATCACTCCAGGCAGAACTGTAGGAAGGCGAAGAACAGTTTAGCGCCTGCTGGGTTCAAGTGTCTCCTATTATGTCTATTATACCCTTTAATTATGTCTACCTCATTTAATCCTCACAGTGACTGTGTGAGGCCAGGGTTATGATCCACATGCTACAGACTAGGATATGGCGAGTGTTCATAACTGGCCCAAGCCCACTCTGTTAGGGAGTGGCAGGGCCAGTATTTGAACCCTGACAGTCTAGCTTCAAAAGATGCTTCTTAACAATTTCACTGGAAAGAATAACGACAACTAACAGTTGTCGGTGCCAGATACTCTTGTACGTGTTTTACATTTTAGACCCATTTTAGTCACTTAATCATCACACACACCCGACTGTCACCCTTATTATTAGTACAAAAATCTTAACACAGAAAATTAAAGAGAATAATATAACAAACAGCCATGTATTTACCACCTGGAATGAAAAAAAAGTTAGTATTAAAGCTGGTATTCTCCAGCCAAAGCAATCTTGAAAAAGAACAAAGTTGGAGGACTCACACTTCTCAATTTCAAAAGCTACAGTAACCAAGACAGTGTGGTACTGGCAAAGGATAGACATGCAGACCAATGGAATAGAATTAAGAGTCCAGAAATAAACCCATATATCTATGGTCAGGGTATCTGGACCATTCAATGAGGAATGAATCATTTTTTTCAACTATGGGGCTGGGACAACTGGATATCCACATTCGGATTCATCCACAAAAGAATGAATTTTGGACCCCTCCCACCCGTAATCTACAGAAATTAACTTAAAATGGATCAAAGACCTAAAAGTAAGAGCTGAAACTATAAAACTCTTAGAAGGAAACATAAGTGCAAATCTTTCTTCAGATTAATCAGTGGTTTTTTAGATATGACACCAAAAGCATAAGAAGTAAAAACACATAAATTGGAGTTTGTCAAAATTAAAAACTTTTGTGGGACAAAGCACTATCAAGAAAGCTAAAAGACAGACCAAAGAATGGAAGAAAATATTTGCAATCTTGGCTCTGATAAGATTCTTGTATCCAGAATATAGGAAGAGCTCTTACAATTCAACAATAAAAAGATAAATAACCTAATTTAAAATTGGGCAAGTGATTGGAGTAGACATTTCTCCATGGAAGATATACAGATGGCCAAAAAGCACATGAAAAGATATTCAATGTCATTAGTCATTAGAGAAACGCAAATCAAAACCATGAGATACTACTTCGTACCCACTAGCATGGCTGTAATCAAAAAGGTTACCGTGTTACATCCAAGTGCTAGCAAGTATGTAGAGAATTGGGACTCTCATGTATTGCTGGTGGGAATATCAAATGGTGCAGCCACTGTGGAAAACAGTTTGGTGGGTCCTCAACACGTTAAACATAGAGTTGCCATAAAACCCATCAATTCCACTTCTAGGTATCTGCTCAAGAGAATTGAAAACATACAGCTGTATAAACAGTTGTACCTGAATGTTCATAGCAGCATTATTCATAACAGCCAGAAAGTGGGGACAACCCAAATGTCTACCAACTGATGAATGAATAAATAAGATGTATATCCATGCAATGGGCTATTATCCTACCATAAGAAGGAGCAGTACAGATACATGCTACCACACTGATGAACCTGGAAAGAAGTGAAAGAACGCTAACGTGAAAGAAGCCAGGCACAAAAGGCCACATATTGTACAATGCCATTTACATGGGATGACCAGATAGGCCACTCCGTTGAGATTTGGGGTTTCCAGGGGTTAGGGAGAGGGGGCGTTGGGGAGCGACTCCCCATAGGTACAGGATTTCTTTTGGGGATGATCAACAAGTTTTGGAGTAAGATAGTGGTGACGATTGAATAACATTGTGAATATACTAAAAACTACTGCAGTGTACACTTTTCAATGGTGAATTTTATGGCATGTGAATTATATTTCAATAATAAAAAAAGAGAGAAATTGATATTCTCCTCATTGCTAGCTCAGTGGTTCTCAAACATTTTTGGTCTCAAAACCTCTGTATATTCCTGACAATTATTGAGGGCCACAAAGGGCTTTTGTTTATGTGTTTTGTTTTGTTTTTGTTTGTGAGTTTATGTTAAAGATCCATTGCCATTTATCATGCTAAAAATTAAAACTGAGAAATTTTTTAAACATTTTTGTTAATTCAAGATGGCATTAATAAACCATACACATGTTAATGTAGGTAACAGTTTATGCAAAAGAATTATTTTCCAAAACAACAACAAACAATAGTAAGAAGAGTGGCATTGCTTTGCATTTTTGCAAATCTCTGTAATGTCTGGCTTAATAAAAGACAGGCAGGGGGCTGGCCCTGTGGCCGAGTGGTTAAGTTCACACACTCTGGTTTGGTGGCCCAGGATTTCACCGGTTCGGATCCTGGGCGCTGACATGGCACCGCTCATCAGGCCATGTTGAGGCAGCATCTCCCATAGCACAGCCAGATGGACCATAACTAGAATATACAATATGTACTGGGGGGCTTTGGGGAGAAGAAGAAGAAGACAGAAAAACAAGAGATTGGCAACAGATGTTAGCTCAGGTGCCAATCTTAAAAAAAAAAAAAACGACAGGCAGATTCTCAAATCCGCTACTATGTTCACTCTGTTGTCATTGGTTGTTCTTGTTGAAATATGTGAAAAAAAATATGACTTCACATAGATACGTATTTGGGAGAGGGAGGAGTATTTTAATAGCCTTTTCAAATAACTGTGGCTATTTTTTCTTTTTCTTTTTCTTTCTTTTTTTTTTTTACTGGTGAGGAAGATTGGCCCTGAGCTAACATCCATTGCCAATCCTCCTCTTTTTGCTTGAGGAAGATTGTTGCTGAGCTAACATCCGTGCCAATCTTCCTCTATTTTGCATGTGGGACACCACCACAGCTTGGCTTATGAGTGGTGTGCAGGTCTGCACCTGGGATCCAAACCCATGGACCCCAGGCTGCCTAAGCAGAGCACATGAACTTAACCACTACACCACCGGGCCAGCCCCTGGCTATTTTTTCTTAGATACCACACCAAAACTGGACAAGTGGTAGTTTCTTAAGGGTTAGTTGCAATGTGGAATCTGAAACCATATCAATGAACTTTCCATTCTGTTACATTAAATTCCATTGGTCTATACCCACTTTGAATGTATCTCTTATCCATGCGTGATTTTGGAACATTGTGCATTGGTCATTTGGAAAATATTTGTTTCACTGGGTTATGCTACTCTTCCAAATGTTGACACATTTCATGATTCAATACCACAATATCACATTCATTAATGTCAACACCAAACTCATCAGAAGCATCTTTAGGTTTGGGGAAGCTGTCAAGCTCTTAGTGGCAGATATAAGTTTTCCAAAATTCCACTGTTTGTTTGAAAACTTGAATTTCATAATTGACAATGAATACCACCCGTTGTTTTCCTTGAAAGGGAAAGCTCACTTTGTTTTCAAAAAAATACCTGCCAATACCCAAGTCTGAATTAGCATAGATTTTTTTTCTGTCAGTCACTTATTCAAGGAAAAAATGATGTTCCATGAAAAAGTGGCTAGTTTAGCTCACAACTCAAACAAGGGCTTTTCTTCAAGCCAACCTCTGTCATTCGGTTTGCAGCCGAAGCACTTATGTCTACTTCTTATTTCATATACGCAAGGCTTGAGATTTAATAAAACTAATAATTGTTATTGCTTAATCAAGGACGTTCTTGAGAGACCCTGGCTTTTGTTTTGTCCTGCTCTTCCTGTCAGGGCATGGTGGTGAGGAATGCAGTGGCTGCCACAGCAGCTTTACCCACCTTTGCTTTTGCACTTTCATTGTAAATGATGCCAATATCAATATCACTGTGAAAAAAGACAAATTATGACTTGGTGTTTGACTTTGCCGGCCCCCTAGAAGAGTCTAGAGTCCCCCAGGAGTCTGTGGACCAGACTTTGAGAACCACCGCTCTAGTTCATTCATTCGTTGAAATGTTTTAATGGAGCCCCTGGTATGTGCGAGGCCTTATTCTAGGCCCTAGGGACACAGAGGGAAACAAGACAAGGCCTTGCATTCTTGCAGGGAGACAGACAAGGAGCATGTGCACACATAAATGAACACGAAATTCTCCGATGGCGGTGCCATAAAAGTGAAAGAATATCATTGGAGAAGGGGACAATACTGGTTAGGTCAGGGAAGAACCCGCTGAGGTGACATTTGAATGGAGAGCTAATTGATGATGAGAAGGTGACCATCTGATGGCGTCCTTGTTAAAATGCAGTGCTCAGGAGTGCCAAAGATGTGGAGCGAAGCCGTCTCCCTTTGGGGTCTGCCGGTTAGGCTTCATTAAGAAGGCATGAAGACACTGGGTCGGAAAGGATCAAAAACCTGCTTTCTGATCCCACCTTTTCATCAAGCTAATCTCTTTACTTCTCTGTGCTCCAAATTCCAAGTCCTTATCTGAAAGTAGAATGGCAATAGCTGCCCGGCCCACCTTACAGTCAGCGTGGAGTTCAGATGACCAGAGGATGCACTGGAAAGTTCTGTGCATGTGATGAGAGTGTTGTCTACTCCATCAGGCTCAACTACCTTGGTGTGCAGCTGGCTGGGCTGCAGGCCTTCTCACTCGGAGTGCGGGCTCAGCTCTTCTCGCCCGCCCCCTCTCCTTTTTCAGAAGACAGTTGAGTCAGATCTCTTCCATTCCAAACAGGGATTCTTGATTTGGGGAGAATAAGATAAAGGATCTGACATCAATCCTTATTTTTTAAAACATCTTGTTACTTTCTAAAGGTAATTCTGGCTTTTTGAAATTTTTTAGAATCTTGACTCCTAAATCAATACAATGGAATTGCTAAAAAAAACCTGTCTTCTTTGTTTTTATCCAAGTCATGGAATAAAATGCCAAGCACCCACAAGACACTACAGACACACACAGACCTCCCTCCGGATTGCTGTTGATCTTGTTCTCTGTTGTTTCACCAACTTCACATTATTACGAGGAGCATGTGCCATATCTCCAGCTTGTTCTCTGGCTGTCCCATATCTGGCTGCATCGCAAGCCACTCCTGCAGATGGCTCCCCCAAGCGTTTCTCTTATGATAAGAAATGCAAATGGGCATATGAAGATACACTTTTTACTTTGGTTCTCAGAGTGTTTAACTCACTTCATTTTCCAGACATCAAATGGAGGTGCAGAGCCACGTAGGAACGAAAAGCTGAGAATACTGGCTTTTAACTCATTTTTTAGCAGTTTTGGACAAGGAAAGTGGAAAGCAGAGAGGGAGCAGATGGCATGAAATGGGGAGAAGCCGGATCCCTACATCTGAACTCTTAGCGGCCTAAACAGATGTTAGCGCGCTGGCTCTGCAGGATTAACCGCTCTGGATGGGATCCCGAGGCGGCGGCACGGGGGATGCCAGGAGGGGGACAAGAAGCAGGTGCGTTTGGAGGCCGCCGCCACAGAGTGTCTCCTCAGCCTGAGCCTAAGCGGCCGTTGCTCCAGAGTTGGTTCAAAAGCCCCACGTGAGGCTCGGGTTCAGCCGGAGGGGCGTCCCCCGCCCGCCCCAGGTGGCTGGCACCCAGGCGGGGCAAGGAGGGCGGCCCCCAAGTCCCCACACAAGGTGGGGGTGCTGCGCGGCACGGGGAGGCCCGGGAGATGCTCGGGATGGGGAAAATCCTCAGCTCCGGCCCCTTCTGGTGAGAAACTGAGTGAGCGGGGCGATGCGACGTCACCCTAGGTGGCCCAGGTGAGCACAGAGGTGCCGCCGCTTCTCCGGCCCTCTCTGCCTTGTTCCGGGAGAGGGGAGCGCGGTCCCCGGGCCTCCTGCCTGTGACGTGGGCGCCCGCCGGCTCCGGGAGCTGGGCCGGGCGCCGCTGCCCCTCGGGCGGCCGGCAGGGGTCGGTGTTTGGCCGCAGGTGAGCAGGCAGCCGCCAGATGCTGAATCTGGTTCCTCCGGTTGGGTTCTACCCCTACCAATCTGTCTGGATTTCTTCACTGGCCGTTAACTTGGGGGGGGGGGGGGCGGTGTTGCCTACCTAGACCCCACATCTTTCCTGGTTCCCCCAGACTGCCCCTGCCAAGTAAGGATACCCGCAGCTCTCTATAAGCATACAACACTCGTCCGTGGTTAATTACTTCTTGGCCTTATGCCAGAAGGTGGCGCGAAGTCGCAAAGAGAATGTGGCTTGGAGTCAGATTTGAGTTCAGGTTCCTGCTCTGCCAATTACCATCTGTGTGACCTTGAGCAAATTACCTTACCTCTCTGTGCCAAGTTTCTAATCTTCAAAAATGAGCCAATGATGAAAGAGTAGCCGTTATGACATGTGCCAAAGATCTACATGCTATATACTGTGTATATTATCATCTCAGGGCTTAAGATGAGGAAATGTGGCTCTGAGAGATCTACAGCTGCAGCGAGAAGCAGAGCCAGCATCTGAACCCGGGTCTGGTTCTTTCTGCCGTGGTACCCTGCCTTGCAGGGCTGTAGTGAGAATTAAAATGTGGAGATTTTATTATTATTCTCTTCTGACAGTTTGGCCTGGATCCTGGGGGGTGTTCTCTCCTACTAAGAGGGGAAGGAGGGGAAGGCCTTGTTCATTTGCCAGAAATTTCCCCAGTTAGCGGCCTTGCGGAACCAGCCCACTGGAATGCAAGCTCCAGGGCATAGTGACCTCGTCTGTCTTGCTCACTGCTCTAAATCTGCTACTCAACATGCTTCCTGATGCGTAGTAAATGCACAACAAATATGGAGGAATATAGAAATTTGTACACCTCTTAAATTCACTCCAAGACAGGTCCTAATATGGAGCCATTTTTCATACCAATCATTCAATTACCAGGCAAGTGACACTAATTACTAGCTCTAATGGCTATTGTCTAATTCAATTAAAGGGGATTATTGGATCTTCTGAAACTCCTGCCACCCTCCCATTATCTAAGTCATGGGGATTCAGTAAGACTCTTTTTATTAGTATGTTCACAAGATGAATTAAGCAAACCAATTTAATGACTCATCTTTGTGATGAATGACATTGACAGTAAGGTAGGGGGAAATGACAAATGTGATAAAACTGAAGTCTCTGAGAAAATGCTGTGGCATGTGGCTTTGAGTGTCCCAGGAATGTTCTCCCATGTGGCCCGGGCTTCAGCAACCCTCGGCCTCCTGTCCATCTTCACTCTGCTTCAATGGTCTAACCACCCTTGTCCAAAGGGTTTTTGAAGGTCTTGATGCTCCTGGTGCTGATCAGGCTCATAGGACTAAAATACCAAATCCTAGACGTGTGAATATTGACCAGTAGGACGACAACAGCAGGAGGGCGGAGGAAAGGCAGCCGTCGAGACCTTTAATAAAATACGTTGTCCATACTAACTCTCTCCCTAAAAATCCATTTAAAAAAAATAATAACACAGGATAATAAAAATCCATGGGACGTTTTTGGCAGTGGTGCAGTGGAAAGAGCAAAGGCCTGATTTGAGTCTTGAATCAGCCAACTTCTTGGCTTAGCATCTCAGCTCATTTCTTCAACTCTGAATGGGCGCAGCACTCCTGCTCGTCTTCCTTACTTCTCCCAACAGTCCTTCCCTTCCCGTCGTGAAGTCTTCTTCTCTTGCTCTCTCCTTGGCCTTTGGCAGATTTCGTCCTCAGACTTCCATTTCTCTCCCCCTCGACCCTCTCATTGGAAAGTGTTATAAAGTCTCATCCATTCCTGGATCTACCTGCCGCCCAATGGGGTGATTCCCAGATTTATCACCAGTCTTGTCCTCAATATTCAACAACAACAACAACAACAACAACAAAAGAACTTTAGGTCAGGCGTCCGTCCTTGACCAGTCAACTCTAGCTGGGGGGTTGGAGCTTGTATGAACACAGCCACTACCATTAGGGTCACAGAGCGGTAGGGGAAGGAGAATTTACCAGGGGAAGACCAGGGTGGCGTGCTGGGCAGACCACCACTTAGAGCTACCCCCCGAGGACCTTCCTATTTGGATGCCCCCCCAGGTATTTCACCGTCATTCTCTGAACTCACCATCTTCCCCTGAAAACCTGCGTCTCCTCCTGTTCTCCCACCTCAGGGCATGGGCCGCCATCGACGAAGTCACCCCAGCTGGAGATCTGAAAGCCAGCCCAGAATCCTCCCTCTCTATCACCAACCCCAACACATCGAATTGCTCACCAGCTCCTTCGAATTCCACCTTCTAAACACTTCCCCTCTCCCTTCTACTACCACTTTCTGAGTTCAGGCCCTCCCCATGGATCTTCTGGAATATTGCAGTAGTTTCTTAGCTGGTCTCTCTGCCTCTAGTCTTGCTCCCCTAAGCCACTCTCCTTAATGATGGGCTTCATTTTCCTGAAAGAAATAGATTATTTCTGATTGTATTAAAAATGTGTGATCATTTAAAGTATCAATCAATACAGAAAAAGCACAAGGAAGAATGTAGGCATTATCTGAAATTTTACTGCCATGAGATAATTATGCTTTCGTTTTGGTGACCATTCTTTTTTGAATTTCTTTATCCTATTTAAATATATGTGCAAATATTTGATTTATGAGATATGTGTATATATCATTTATGAGCTACATTGACCGCAGGCCATGTCTTACCTTGAACACGATGCTCCATCAATAGGGAGTTGCTCATAATTTTCCTGCAGGTACCGTATTGTGTGTTTCTCATCTCTCTGCCTTTGCCTACGCCCGAAACACCCCGTGTTCATTTCCTGGGGCTGAAGGAGCAAAGTACCACAAACAGGAGCTGGGGGAAAGGAGCTTAAAACAGCATAAATTTATTCCCTCACAGACCTAGAAGCCAGAAATCCGAAGTCAAGATGTTGGCAGGACCTTGATCCTTCCAGAACCTCTAGGAAACGATCCTCCCTTGCCTCTTTCATCTTCTAGTGGCCCCAGGCCTTCCGTGGCGTGTGCAGCATGACTCCAATCATTGTCTCTGACTTCGCACGGTCGCATCCCTCATGTCTGTGTCTCTGCGTCTTCATGTGGTGTTCACCCTTTGTCTCTGTCGCTGTGTCCAGATTTCCCTCTTCTTAACAGACCTCCAGTCTATGGGATTAAGGACCCACCTTACTCCAGTATGACCTCGTCTTAACTAATCACGTCTACAATGACCCTCTTTCCAAATAAGGTCATAGTCTAAGGCACGGGGGCTTAGGACTTCAACATATCTTTTTTTTTTTAGGGTGACACAATTCGACCCATACCATCCCCTTTTCCATTTTCTTTCCTGACCAACTCCTCTTCGGCGTTCATCCTTCATCTGAGGCATCATCTTTTCAAGGAAGTCTTCCCTGAAGCCCCTAGGTGGCCTGTGTTCTTCCAGAGCAGCTGTTTGAGCACAGCACATTCTATTGGAATGATCTGTATATGAATGATTGCCCTACTCAAACTAGAATCCCCTTGAGGCTGGGGACTCTACCTTCTACCTTTAATGTGCCGAGCACTTGTCTCTTATATTAATTCGTTCAAGGCTAAGTGGGCTGGATGCTCAAACATACAGTGACTTAAAGAAGCTTGTTTCTCTCCCGCATGGCAGTCCTGAGTCGAACAGTCCAGGTTAGTAAGGATTCTGTCCCCACACGACCATCTGGGGACTCTGGTTCCTTCCATGTTGTTGCTTTGCCAATATGAGGACTTTGGAGGGTCCTGCTTCGCCCCTCTTTTAGGTGGCCTTTCCCCACTAGGTGAGGAGCCAGTGAGACAAATGGATGGTCCCATCTGGAGGCTGAGTGTACCCATTCCAGAGTGTGTCCCAGGTCCCTGAGACACTGGAATTTGCCGTCCAAATGGCCCAAAGCCTGCATGGGCCTCTTTTCCGGGACTAAAGCCTGTGCAGGCCTCTTTAAGACATCTACCTTCCAGAAGAAGAGTATGCCACTGGCGTATTCACTGTGACCAAAGGGCAGCTGTTTGCAGCAGGTATGGAGGGAGGCTGAGATGTCCACACATATGCTCACCAGGCCCCTTAAGGCGGTGGCTTGTTCTTGGGGGGAAAGCATTCAATCTTTAACTGTTAAGTAGAAGGTCAGTTGGTTTTTATTTTTTTTAAAGATTGGCACCTGAGCTAACATCTGTTGCCAATTTTCTGGGTTTTTCTTTCTTCTTCACCCCAAAGCCCCCCAGTACATAGTTGTATATTCTAGTTGTGAGTGCCTCTGGCTGTGCTCTGCGGGACGCCGCCTCAGCATGGCCTGATGAGTGGTGCCATGTCCGCGCCCAGGATCCGAACTGGTGAAACCCTGGGCCGCTGAAGCAGAGGGCGCAAACTTAACTGTTTGGCCACCGGGCTGGCCCACTTAGTTGGTTTTTATAGATGCTCATTATCAAGTTGAGGGCATTTCCTTCTACTCTTATTTTTATTATTGCTAAATTATATTTGCTAATATTTTGTTAAGGGTTTATGCATCTGTGTTCATTAGGGATATTGATCTGTAGCTGTGTGTTCGAATTTTTTCTTTTTTTTTGGTACTGTCTTTATCTGGTTTTGGTATCAGGGAAATATTAGCTTCATAAAATAAATTGTTAAGTATTCTTCCTCTTCCGTTTTCTGGAAGAGATTGTGTCTAATTTAATCCTTCTTTAAGTATTTGATAGAATTCTGCAGTGAGACCATCTAGGCCTGGAAATGGGGAGGAGAGGAATGGTTTTCATTATAAATTCAATTTCTTTAGTAGTTATAGGACTGTTTAAATGACCTCTTTCATACTGAATGAGTTTGAGGAATTAGGCCATTTCATTTAAGTTGCCAAATTTCTGTGTGTAGAGTTGTTCATAGCGTGTTAGTTTCCTGTGACCGCTGTAGCAAATTAACGTAACCGAGTGGCTTAAAACACAACAGAAGTTTATTCTCTCACAGTTCTGGAGGCCATAAATTCAAAACCAGTATCAATGGACCAAAATCAAGGTGTTGGCAAGACCACGCTCCCTCCAGAGGCTCTGGGGGGAATCCATTCCTTGCCAGTATTCCTTGGCTTGCGGCCTCATCACTTCAACCTCTCCCGTGATCATATTGCCTCATCTTCTGTGTGGGTCAAATCTCCCTCTGCTCTCTCTTATAAGGACACTTGTGGTTGTACTTAGGGGTTACCAGGATAACCTCCTCATCTCAAAATCCTCACTTAATCACATGTGCAAAGACTCTTTCCAAATAAGGTAATATTTATGGATTCCAGGCTTTAGGACCTAATATCTTTGGAGGCCATTATTCAGCCAACTACATTACTATTCCCCTATTATCCTTTTGTTTCTAGGTTCTTGAGGCGGGATCTAAGGTTACTGAGATGTTTCTTCTTTTCTAAGGTATGCATTTAGTGCTTCAAATTTCTTTCTCAGCACTGCTTTAGCTGTGTCCCACAAATATTGGTGTTCTATTTTCATTTTCACCCAGTTCAATGTATTTTTAAATGTCCCTTGAGACTTCCCTTTTTGGCCCATGGATTATTTAGAAGTGTGTTGTTCAGTTTCCAAGTATTGGGAGATTTTTCTGTTGTCTTCTTGTTACTGATTTCTATTTTGATTCCAGTGTAGTCAAAGAACATGTTCAGTATGATTTCAATTGTTTCAATTTGTTGAAGTTTGTTTTATGGCCCAGGATAAGGTTTCTCTTGGTGTATTTTCCACGGACACTTGAAAACAATGGGATTCTGCTGTTATCAGATGGAGTGTTCTATTAATATGCATTAGATCCTGTTGGTTGATGGTGGTGTTGAATGCTTCTATATCCTTGTTGATTTTCTGTCTAGCTGTTCTATTAATTATTAACAGAGGGGTGTTGAAGTCTCCAACTATAACTGTGGATTTGTCTATTTCTCCTTTCAGTTCTACCAGTTTGTATTTCACATGTTTTGCAGCTCTGTTGTTTGGTGCATACATATTTAGGATTGTTAGTCTTCTTGCTGGATTGACCCTTTTGTCATTATATAATGTCTCTGTCTCTGGTAAGTTTCTTTGCTCTGAAGCCTCCTTTATCTGATATTAACACAACCACTCTTGCTTTCTTTTGATTAATGTTTGCATAATTTATCTTTTTACTATTAACCTGCCTATATTGCTATTTTTTAATTTAATTATTTTATTGAAGTCATATTGGCTTATAGCATTGCGTAAATTTCAGGTGTACATTATTATGTATCAGTTTCTGTATATACTGCGTTGTGTTCACCACCAATAGTCTCATTTTTATCTGTCACCATACATATGTGCCCCTTTACCCCTTTCGCCCTCTCCCCACCCCCTGGCCCTCTGGTAAGCACTGATCTGTTCTCCTTATCCATGTGTTTGTTTATCTTCTGCGTATGTGTGAAATTATATGGTGTTTGTCTTTCCCTGTCTGGCTTATTTCACTTAGCCTAATACTCTCAAGGTCCATCCATGCTGTTGCAAATGGGATGATTTTGTCCCTTTTTTCGTGGCTGAGTAGTATTCCATTGTGTGTATATACTACATCTTCTTTTTTTTTTTTTTTAAAGATTGTCACCTGAGCTAACATCTGTTGCCAATCTTCTTTTTTCTTCTTCTTCTCCTCCCATAGCTGTATATTCTAGTTGTAGGTCCTTCTGTCTCTGCTACATGGGACGCTGCCTCAGCATGGCTTGACGAACAGCACTAGATCTGTGTGCAGGATCCGAACCAGTGAAACCCTGGGCCGCTGAAGCAGAATGCATGGACTTAACCACTCAGCCACAGGGCTGGCCCCATGGCACATCTTCTTTATCCATTCATCTGTTGATGGGCACTTGGGTTGCTTCCATGTCTTGGCTATTGTGAATAATGCTGTACTACATTGCTATATTTAAAGTGAGTTTCTTATAGACAGCATCTACTTAGGTCATGTTTTTTAATCCACTCTGCTAATCTCTGTGTTTAGAAAATTCAGACCATTTATATTTAATGTAACTATTGATATGTTAGGGCTTAAGTCTGCCATTTTATTTTTTATTTTATGTTTGTTCCCCCACTTGTCGTTTCTCTGTTTTCTTTTTCCTACCTTCCTGTGGGTTACTTGAACATTTTTTTAGAATTCCATTTTGATATATCCTTAGTGTTTTTGAGGGTTTCTTTTTTTTCTAAAGCAATTTTTTTTTTTTTTGCAGGGGAAGATTCGCCTATGCTACCATCTGTTGCCAATCTTCCTCTTTCTTCTTCCTTTTTCTCCCTCCCTCCAAAGCCCCAGTACATAGTTGTACTAAGTTCTTCTAGTTCTTCCATGTGATCCACCACCACTGACAGACAAGTGGTGTGAACGGTTCTGCGCCTGGGAATCAAACCCAGCCCGCCAAAGCAGATCGTGCTGAATTTTAACTGCTGGGCCATCAGGGCTGGCTCTGAAGATATCTCTTTTTATATAACTTTTTTAGTGATCTCTCTAGGTATTAAATTATATGCACATAACTTGTCACAGTCTACTTGTTTTACCATTTCAGGTGAAGTATAGAAACCTTACCTCTCTTTATATTACTTTACCTGCCCTCATTTTTAATATGATTGTCTTAAATATTTCCTCTGTATAATTTAGAACCACATCAGACTGTATTATAATTTTTGCTTCAACTATCAAACATAATTTAGAAAACTCAAGAAGAGAAGGAAAATCTATTGTATTTACCCTTGTTTTTACTAACTGTGTTCTTTCTCCCTTCCTGATGGTTGTTTCTTGTCTGTTTAGAGAACTTTCTTTAGCCATTCTTTTCAGGTTTGCCTGCTGGTGACAAATTCTTTCAGTTTTCCTTCATCTGAGGATTTCTTGATTTCTTCTTCATTCCTGAAGGATACTCTCAGATGATATAGATTTCTGAGGTGACAGTTCTTTTCTTTCAGCACTTGGAAGATACTGTGCACTTCCTTTTGACCTCCATGCTTTCTGATAAGGAATCTGCTGTCATTTGAATTATTTTCCTCTTATAGGTAAGGTATCATTTCTCTCTCACTGCTCTCAAGATTTTTCTTTGTCTTTAACTTTCAGAAAGAAGTTTGACTATGATGTATCTTGGTGTGAATTTCCTCAGTTTGTCCTGTTTGGGGTCTACTCAGTTTCTTGAATCTGTAGATTTATGTCTTTTGCTAAATTTTGGAAGTTTCAGCCATTATTTCTTTGAGTACTTTTTCAGCCCTGCCATCATCCTTCTCTTTTCTTCCAGGCAGCCAACGACATGAATGGGAGATCTTTTCTTCTAGTCCCACAGGTTCCTGAGGCTTTGTCCACTTTTTTCAGCCTATTTTCTCTCTGTTTTTCGGATTGGGTAGTTATCATTCTATCTTTAAGTTCACGAGTCTTTCCTCTGCCCCCTCTATTGTACTATTTAGCCCATTCATTAATTTTTTAAATTTTGGTTGTTGTATTTTTTAGTTACGAAATTTCCATTTATTTCTTCTTTATATTTTCTGTTTCTTTTCTGAGGCTATTTCTTTGCTGAGATTTCTACTTTTCCATTTGTTTCAAGTGTGCTCTTAATTACTCACTGAAGCATTTTTATAATGGCTACTTCAAAGTCTTTGTCAGATAATTCTCACATCTCTGTCATATCAGCATTGGCATCTATTTATTGTCTTTTTTTCCTTTTGATCAGTTTGAGATCTTTCTGGTTCTTGGTATGATGAGTGATTTTTAATTGATACCTGGACATTTTCAAATTGTATTATGATACTCTGGATTCATTTAAACCTCTGTCTTAGCTGGTTTTCACTGACGCTGCTCTAACAAGGGAAGGGGGGTTGTCCCTCTTTGCTTCCAGGTTGAGGTAGAAGTCCGGGTTTGCCACTTGGCCTCCCTTGACACCCGAAGGGGAGTTATTCCTTGTTACTGCTAGGCAGGGGTGAGAGTTCTGCCTCCTCACATGGTCTCCGGTGACCCCGCTGTGCGGGTGTCCTTGTTATCACTGGGTAATGGTGAAGGTCCTGCCTCCTCACATGGCCTCCACTGACAACGCTCTAGTGGAGAGAGGGAAGGGCACTTCATTATTGCCGGATGGGGGTGAAGCCCAGCCTCCTCACATGGCCTCCACTGACACTGTTACTGGCCTGCAGGGATGAAAGTCCCGGATCCCTACAGGTTTTTCTCTGATACCACCCCAGTGGGCATGTTGGGGGGCCTAGTTACAGCTTCGCCCTTGAGAGAATAGAACTCCAGGCTCCTCACTCAGCCTTTGCTGGCGTGGATGGGGCCACAGCGTTTTCTGCGATGTTTTGCTGGAGCAGAGTGGTTACAGTCTAAATGTCTTCTGTCTTGCTGGGCTGTCCTTTTCATGGTCCTTTGCTAGTGAGAGTGGGCTTTTGGTTGAGGCCTTTTTTTTCTCCTGTACCTATCAGCATTTTGGGGTTGCTGTTCCAAATCTTGGATATATGAAACAAAGAAAACCGAGAGAACTCACCACTGTGCCGTTTGTTGGTACTGAGATCCGTAGCCAGTCTGCCTTCTTCTCTCCACATTTCAGAGTCTTCTCATAGTTGTCTTACGGGAATGTCCAGGGTTCTTAGTTGTACTTAGTGGAAGGAATAAAGAAAAGTACAGCTTCTCCATCATCTCAGAAGTGGAATTCTTTGCTTCCTTGTTTTTAAACAAGACAAACTCAAGAGGGGGCAAGCAGAGAGCAATTTTATTCTTTCTCATGACTGTCTCTTTCAATCTGATCTGTGGCTTCGTTTTTCTCATGGATGAAATCTCAGGTAGATCCACAGCTTTTTTAGTCACTTTCAGTTATAAATATACATATGTGTGATTATATATGCATCAATACTCTGAACTCTTGTCCAATTTAATTTTTTCCCTCCCAAAGCCTGGGCCTGCCTTAGGGACCACCTATGGTGGGAAAGGGAGTCTTAGTTCGCTTTTTCACTATTTCTGCTCCTTACTCTCATACTCCTCCTTCATTGTCTATGTTGCATCTGGCTCCACCAGTGTTGGAGTGGGGGAGAGCAAGGAAAGATAAAGGGCAGAGGAAAGATCCTATGTGACTAGTGTAGTTTTAATCAAGTGTTGGAGCTCTCTGGGTGTGGCCAATGTCCAAAGACTAACTCTTTCTAATGGAGCACTCTTGTGGGTTTTTCAGAGCCCTCCCATGTCTGGCTATTATTTAGAATCAGAATACCAATAATTAGGCAACTCTCCTTGTTGAGCCATGAACCAGCCATGCCCAGTTGTGTCTGCATTTCTTTGCTCACGCTGTGCACTGGCTGGAATGCCTTCCTCTTCCTCCTCTAGCCAAATCCTGCTCTTTCTTCAAGGCTCATATAGCCCCTCTTTCTGGAAGCCTCTCATGACTACTCCAATTTGCTTCTTTTTGCAAGATCCTCCCACCTGTCACTATCTACTCTTGCTTCATAAGGGCTGGTCTTGTCTCTGCAATGGATATTGTGCACCCTGGGGTAGAACGGAGAACGCAAGGCTTCAAGTCAAACAGTGTGAGTTCAGACCCCAGCTCTAGTGCTAAATGGCTACATGACTTTGAGCATGTTAGGTCATTTCTCTGAGCCTCAGTCTCCTCACCTGCAAAATGAGGAAAAGAATTACACTATTGCTGATTGTTCTGAGGATTCTGAGAGAGAGAAAGCAGGAGAAGTAACTAAGCAGCCTCAGACATGCAGTCACCTCTACAACGCCATTCACTTGGCATCTAGGAAGATGTTACCCATCAGAGTACGACCTCCTCAGCATCTTTCTGCTGGGTTCAAATCTCCCAGGGCCATTTGGGCAGGGTCATCCCCTCCCCAGCCTGGCCCCTTCCCAGAAAGGGAGACAAATCATGCTGATGGGGCAAAACTAAAGATTTTGGCAAAAAGGGTCAATGACTGTGTTCTGTTTCAGCTCAGAGGTGAGCTGGGAAAGCTACTCCAAAGCCAAGACAAGCAGTTTTCTGGAAAAAGAAGGCTTCATTTCCTGAACTGGCTGTTCAGCTGGTTACTGAACGGCCAATAAAGCAGAACTCATAAAAATCGACAAGCTTGGGCTTCGTCACTGCCATGGTATCCAAACACTGGTTGCTCTGGGCTTTCATTTGCTGATGGACAGAGGAGGGGATGCTCCAACACATATCCTGAGTGGTGGGGGTGGGGAGAGAATGGGAACAATGCTCTCCAGAGATGTATCTGTGTTCTCTAATGTAAATAGGGTAATGTCTACACAAACTTCCTTAACCACACTCAGTTATCTGGACCTCTTGGACTCTTTGTGTATTTTTCCTTTACCCTTTGTGAAGCCCTGAAAAGTGTTAATTATCTAAATGATGATGTTGTGTACACAGAGATCTCTTAAAGATGCTCAAGTGTTAAAGATGTATTTGTTTAAGGTCTTATGGCAATCAAGTATGACCACAGGTTCCAAAATTTGAAAGGAAATTAAAATCATAGTTCTCAAACCAGATATTTTCCAGTGTCCAGATGTTCAGTGGCATGCAAAGCAAATGTCTGAACTACGAGCTAGGGCTTTTTTTTAATTTCCTTTTTTCAGGTTACACCCAGTTTTCAGTCTAACTGGTCAGAAGCCTGGGGCAGAGATAGAAACTCCACCCAGGGTATCTCTTCTCCAGCCTCTCCTGTTCCTCATTCCTGCTTTCTCTCCACCACTCCCCACATCCACCCCCAACTCCCCTTCAAGCTGCCATGGCAAATTAAGTTCACATCCAGAAATAATGCTGCCCTTGGCAGTTGAGTCAACACAGGCAGATCAGATATACCTCTAAAGAAAAATTATGTTGATCATTCAGAACCTTTCCTTTCTCAGAGTAGATTAGAGGACCTCCCCAGTAGACCTCACAAGACAGCAAGGCCAGGCCAGCAGTTTCCAAGGGCTGCTGGAAATGAGGGCCAGGAGGTGGAATGGGATGTCAGAGGAGGCATGTATGTTTCTGATCAGCATCTTAGACGTCCAGAGTGGAGATGATATTGGAAGTCATGATCTCATGACTGGCAAGAGCAGAGACAGAGAAGAACGGAAGCCTGAGGACAGGACTTTCAATGAGAGAAATATGTAAAAGAGGGGGATGGGAATCAGGCGCAGGAGGAGGAAGTGACTCACCCAGGTAGAGGGTGACAGAATAGAACATCCTCACCCAACTGATTTTGATTTGGAAAGACACCCTGGAGAAAAGTCAGAATGCCACTTTTTCCCCTCCTTTTAACAAAATGCTCTTGAATTCCTCTCTTTATAGATGTTCTGCCAATGGAATGGAAGCAGTCCAGAGTAGGGAAGAGAGAGCCACATCCTGTCTGGAATCGGACATCCATCCCCTCATCTCTGGCTGGGTTCATGGGGACACAGCTAACCTCAAGGTCAAAGTTCTCCCACCACCAACCTTAGCTCCTGCCCTAGCCTTGCCTGCCCCTTTCCAGAACCCTCCTCTCCTGGGTAGGGAGAAACTGGAGTCTGCCCCAGCCATACCTCCCCTGTTGTTAAGGAGGGGACCTGAAGCTGGAGGTTCGACTTTCCCTTGGTACCTTCTTCCACTACCAACAGCAGGACAAATGTGGTCCCACTGGACTACACTGTCCCTGGAGGCTGCACAATCCAGGCTGTTGGGGGTCCCTGCCCTTGGGAATTCAGCTCCTGGAGGCAAATGGATATTGGGCCTTGAGAAGATCCAAAGAAGTCTAGAGAACCACTCCCGTCTCTGTTGCTTCGTGCTGTGGAGGTGGTATCGGGCAGGGTCTGCACACATCTGGAAGGGCAGCCTGGACCAAACCTTTGATGAGACTCTGCTCCAAAAACAAGATGCAATGCCTGGTCTCTCCTGGTGTGTGAGCCCTTTGGTGGCCTGGTTTTGGACTTATCCTCCAAGCCTTCCCCAGGCACATACTCTCTCTGCTTCTCTCTCTCTCTCTTTTGCACTGTCTCACTTTCTATGTCTCCTTCTTTTTCATCTTTTTATTTTCTTCTTTTTCCTTCATCTTTTTTGCTGTCTCTTTTCTTTCTTTATCTCTCTCCATCCTTCACTCTGTCCTCTCTCTCCACACACCCTTCTCTCCCTTTCTATATGATCTCCAAAATATAGTTTCTTCTCAGAGCTGATTCTCTGAGAGATGAGGCATTGATCCAGAGGGATAATTCTTTGGATGACCTTAAATTTGTATTGCTAGTGGTCAGTTAAATTCTCCCTGCAAGGACTTCTATTTTCTTTCTAGTTTTTCATTTAAAAAACTATATATATAATGCAAAAGTGCCTTAAATTAAAAGAGCTGCCATTTACCTCACTGAAAAGAAAAGAAAATCCCTTTTTATAACCCTTTTTCCTCTTCCTTTTTCCCTCCCCACCCTTGACCTTCTGTGTATTAAGTTGAGTTTGATCACCTTCTTCAGGGGCAGCCCTGCCATCTG
The DNA here is from genome assembly GCF_021613505.1 of Equus quagga. Classification (NCBI taxonomy): domain Eukaryota; kingdom Metazoa; phylum Chordata; class Mammalia; order Perissodactyla; family Equidae; genus Equus; species Equus quagga. Next base: position 91,956,141 of record NC_060277.1, on the reverse strand, counting down.
CCATAGAGTTGATGGGCCGATGACAGTTTGTGAATGTTGCCACCTCACAAGTGCGGGGACAGCATCAGAAATAGTCTCTGGTGGCTAAACCTTTTTTATTTTTTCAGCAACCTTTTTTATTTTTGAGAGAAATACATTTACATGGTTAAAAAAAACTATAAAAATGTGTAAAGTGAAAAATCTCCCTCCCACACTGTCTCTGTCTCTCTCATTCTCACCATCATCCCATCCCCTCAGAGGAAACCATTGTGGTTAGTCTCATATCCTTCCAGATTGCCTCTATGCAAATGAAAACTACTGTAATAACATGTTCTTATTTCCCCCATTTTAGACAAAAAGGTTACTACTATAATTCTATTTATACCCTTTCTTCACATAACAATAAAATCGTGATTCTATTAACATGGGCTTGTTGAGTGATTACCATGTGCCAGACACCATGCTGGGCGCCGTGGGACACACACAGGTGAATAAGACTCACCCGTGTATTCAAGGCTCTTACAGTCTGGCGACAGAGCCTAGTGGGCTCGTCCGCAAATAACCACACTGTGCTTTAAATGACTGTGTTTTAAAGCTGAATTCTGTAAAGTTAGGGGCAGTCAGAGCGCAGAAGAGGGGGGAGACTATGACTCAGGGTGGAGGGGGTATCTGAGCTGACCTTGAAAAATGGACAGGATTCTGAGCACACAGAGTTGGGGAGGTGGAGGTTCCATGTGGTCAGAGATCTAGAGGTAGGAAAGTTCTGGCACATACAAGGAAGTGAAAAGTGGAAGCCTAAGGCATTGGGAGAGGATGTGGCTGGAGAGGTAGTGCGTGCAGGGGAAGCATAGAGAATGTGCAGGCAACAACCTGCATTCAAGTCCTGGTTCTACCCACTGTTAGCTAGTAGGTTCTTCATCTGTAAAACGGAGATAAAAAATTATCTCCTAGCACTGCGAGAAGGATTAAATGAGACAACACTAGTGAAAACTCTGTAAACAATTGAGGACTATACAGCGTGAATTGTTAAGGCTGCGAAGGTAGATAGGAATTGGATGGGGCAGAACTAGAGATTTTGGCAAAAAGGGTCAATGACTGTGTTCTGCTTCAGCTCAGAGGTGAGCTGGGAAAGCTACTCCAAAGCCAAGACAAGCAGTTTTCTGGAAAATGAAGGCTTCATTTCCTGAACCGGCTGCTCAGCTGGACTTGGGGGGCGTAATACAGAGTTGAGGCTTTATTCTGAAGGCCTTAGAGAGGAAACACTGAAGGGTTTGGGATGAAGAAGTGACTTATAGGACTGAGAAGACAAGGAGCAAGAGGTGGTCTGATGGGCCTTTCATTAAGTGCCGTCAGCCAGCACGTACTAAAACCTTCTCTCTTAATTACTAACGAAAGGCAACCACATATCAAGTAAGCTTTTACTTTATTATAAAAATTATTTACAGTTTTATTTTCAAAGGCAGTTTCAGTTTTATGATGTATAACTCATGATGTCCTTGGGATATATTGATTTAATCACTCCTTGTTTATTTATTCATTCAACCAACGTTTATCCAGCACTTACGAAGAGTTAGGACTTTTGACCCTGAAGTTGAGTTATCAGGCTGTGCTCTGAGGGCTGAGTGAAGAGGGTGAGCTCCACAACCTCTCTGTTGTGTCTCCATGTCTCTCTGGAACACCATGATGAAGAAAACAAAACCCAAGCCTGAGAGAAGCTGTCCTCTTCTTTGCATCTCACAGGCAACAATGGTCGCATCTTTCTCAGACCTCCAGCTCCCTGCAGTTGGAAGGAATCAACCATGGCAGGGCTGAGGATCTCAGAAGAGTCAGTTGAGAGGGTAAAGTGATGACGTCTACAGAGTGGATTATAAGATTAACCAAGAGAAGCCCAGAGTAGAAAATTCTCCTGCAGGTAATTGGGCCTGGATGGTGGACCATTGTGTGGTTCAGGTCTCTCTTTGGAGGTTCAAGACTAGGGGGAAAAATGCCTCATTCCTACTTGCCTTTCTCCCAGATTCTCCTGCAGCTTTGCAGTTTCCTGCTTTCAGCCAGTGGAGGATATGGATTGAGGTGTGGTATAAGCTTCAGGGCAAACCTCATCAGCCTCTTTATTGAATCCAAGGTGGCAGAGATGGACCATGTCAGCCCAGCCCCTAGAAAACCCCTTGGGAACCTAGAGCCCGACATCTCAGCCCAGAGTCACACTTTAGCCCGAGAGCTGCACCAAAAATGATTCTGGGCCATGGAAGCCTTCAGAGTAAAAATAGTATATGGGGTATCTTGAGATGCTTCCAGAGAAACCTTCTCATGGACAAATAGAATGTTTTGATTGGGAAACAGTTTACATCAATCATCCAAACCATCTCTGAAATGAAACAACAAATAATCGCCTGTTACTCACACCTGGGCTGAGGGAGATGCTCCCCTTGGGAAGCCCTTGCTGCTTTGCACGTGAATGGGGAACCCTTTGATTTAGAGCCATGGCTCGCTGTCCAGGAAAGTGGCCTGAAGAAGGGCGATAGCAGAGTCTCCGGTCCAAGGCCCAAGAGATAGTTCTGCCTCTGAGGGCCAAGTAAGCCCCATCTTGGGCCATGCTGGGAAGGAGGCAACACTGGTTTTAATTGTCACCTACCCACACACTCCACAAGGGTCCCTGACGCCAAGTTTCCAGACCTCCCATGCCTCAGACCACATGGCACCAAACATCCAGATGAGAATTCAATTAGGCGCAACAGAATCATTTTCCTACGGGCCACTGAGATGTTAAAATGATGGGAATTTAGATGAGTTCATTTTATTTATCCAAATATTTTAATAAAGGAGGGAGGGGACTGAAGAAAACAATCTTGAGTCTTCAGGTAGAGTGTCAGGGATGTAGCACGTATCCCCCCAATTCCTGGAGGGACAAAACTTTCTAGGACAGTTTTTTCTAAGAGATATAAACCATGAAAGTACATGAATTCAGCCACATATATTGTGAAACATCAGATATTCCATGGCAACTATGTAAAATTCATGTTGTTTGTTAGCTAGAAAACCAAACTCAGAAAACTATGAGTATTTTGCTGTGATGCAGCTGAAAATGACCCTTCGACATCCCCTCTTGGGGAGACCCCTGTCACTAACATGTCTGAGTCATCAGGCTCCCCAGTCCCCATGCCCCAACTCTAAGCATTTTAGATGAGATATCTACTGCCAGGCTGGCCTATAAAGTGATCGTACTTGGCTCAATCACACGGCTAGTTCTTGACCTGACCATTCAGACCATTTCCTTCAGTCTCCCTTTTACTTGGCCTGGGCACACCCAGGCCTGCATGACACAGAAAGATCATTGAAAATTTGGATAATACAGCCAGGAAGATTGCCTAGGAGACTGGATGGGTGTGGAGAAACTCTGGGGAGGCATAAATACTGGCCCAACCCTGAGAGACCTCCATGAACTCTCCCCCTCCCCCACCCAGACTTCTCAGGCCTCCTCAAAGCTGCACAGGAGAGAGTTAGAGACCAAAGCCAAGGAGTCGGGGCTCCTCTCACCTCCGAAAACAACAAGGTGTTGAAAATGGGCAGTTGTTTCCCTCTCCCTGTACCTCACTGAACCACATGAGATAAAAGACGTCAATGTACACAGCTACTTGGAAGATTAAAAAGCACCATATAAACAGCAGAGGGCTCTCTCCCATGCCCCAGCTGGGACTTGAATCCAACCCATGGCTCGAAGTCCAGTGTTCATTCTACTCCACCACAGACACTGAGCCTGGAGGTAAGCCCCGTCTCAGGCCAGGGCCAGCCCAAGTCAGCAGGTGAGAGCCTGTGAGCTGTGTTAGCCTGCTGGGATAGCGTAGTGTAACCTGGAAAATAAAGGCAGATTCTAATGCTCCCTGGGCTCAGGGTGTGGCTGCAGAAATAGCACTGGGCTTCCTTCCTCTGGAATATTAAAATGCCTCAAAATGCTCTCTCCATGTTCCCGACTATAATATGGAGTTGGGAATCAGCATTCTCTTCCGACACACTGCGCCACCTTCTTTTGGGGGTTGAAATGATGGTTTTTAATAAGCTGACTCCTGGCCCCTGTCACCAGTAATGGAAGTTCTGCCTGAGAAGACAGATCACTTCTTGTTAAAAGACCATGGTGCAATAAATTCCCCAAGTCATAACTCAGCTTCCAAATCAGGACTCAGGAGAATCGCTTCCATCTTCTCGCACTAACCCAGGGGCCAGTGGGCCCTGCTGATCCCGACCTTCGCCCTCAGTCACAGCTCTTCTTTGTCCTGACTCATTGCACTTGCACTGGGGGAGTTTGGTGGGATCCACATAGACATAACTTGCAGATGCGACAGTGCCCCAGGACTGGATCGGTGGAGGGAGGTGACAGGGAGAACCAGAGCCATGAGTTTTAATGCTGTGCTGTCAGCAAACTCAAATTTCTACTGTCCCTAGGATCCAGGTCATTAAGACTTCAGAATAAGCTTCTTACAGAAATTCGAACAAATATAATCATATACATTAATGTTAGATTTTCCTTCCTCTTAAATCTGACCACTTGCACCAGTTGTGGGGAATTGAGACTGGCACATGGATAACTTGATTTTTAAAGGCACCACATAGTGGTAAAGTTAAACATATACCTAGTTTATAATCTGGAATTTCTATAAGAAATGAGTCAATTTGTCCACCAAAAGACCTGTTCGAGAATATTCATAATAGCTTTATTCACAATAGCCAAAAAATAGAAGCAACTCTAATGTCCTTCAAAAGGTGGATGGATGAACCAATTGTGGTATTCCATAGACTAGAATAACATAGAGTAATTTAAAGTAATAAACTATTGATATGCATAACAACGTGGATGAATTACACAGAAATTCTTTTGATTGGCATAAACTAGATCCAAAAGAGTATATGCTGTACAACTCTGTACCAAGTTCAAGAAGAGGCAAAACGAATCCATGGCCATAGAAATCAGAATGGAAATTATCTCTGGAATATTATACTGGAAAGGGGCAAGAAGGAACCCACAGGGGCGCAGGAAATGTTCTAGATCTTGTTCTGAATAGTGGTTACATGGATACATAGTCCTCAAGCCATACACGTAAGATTACTGCACTTTACCAAAAGAGGGGGCTTTCTAATAAAACATCCACAGTCTATTTTTCTAACATGGAAAGATGTCTTTGACGTCTTTCTTCATCAGATATTAAAAATACAACTTTACCCTGATCCTAAATGAAAAAGGAGTGAAATGACAGTAAGCAATAAGGAATCACTGCTGACTTTCGTGCTGCGGCTGGAGCAGCCTTCTCTCTGAAGCGCGACAGGAAGGAACTGCGGTGTCAAAGAGTGTCTAGGGGTTTTTCCTCTCCTTCGGCGTCCCAGGGACTAAGCATGTGTTCTGGTCAGCTCACGGATGCTGCCAATAAGAGGCTCAGACACCAGACACCACTCCACGCCCTCACGGGTCCCCCTGGTCATCTGGGAGTGCGGTTGTCCCCAGTCTCCAAGCCCCGCCTGCTATTTTTGTAAATGAAAAAGTAGATTGTGGAATAGATCCAAAAGGAATTTTTTTTCTGAAAATTTTTTAATTTTTGCATTATATATAAAGCACCCCACTTCTATTTCACATGACAATGTTCGCTGAGTCAGCTTTTCATATGTGAATTTTAACTCTCTTTGTAAACCTCTTCTACCTTATTTTTATTCTTCTTTTACTCACCGGGGAAACTCAAAGCCATGTGAGTACAGCTAAAATAGAAAACCCTTCCTTACTTAACCAGGGTTAGCACTGGGGTGGGGCAGAAGGGCCACCTCTTTTTTTTTTTCCCCTCATCACTAGCTGTCAAATATTTACTCTTGGGCTGTCCGACCTAAAGACAATACTCTAGCAAGGGGTGAACTGATCCAGTTTGGGTTGGTCCCCACCCCTTCCTCACTTCCTCCAGTCTATTTCCTGCGTCGTCCTTTTTCTACGTAAACAGTTAGAGTCTTGAGGGAGACAAGTGTTAAAATTTAAAAAGTAAAGTGCACAAATCTTAAACGTTGAGCTTAATGCATTTTTCACTTATCTACACACCCGTTTAACAACACCCTGATCAAAACGTGGAATATTTCAAGCAACCTAAAAGGCCTCCTTTTGCTTCCTCCCAACCAATACCTGGGATGGGGAATTTTAAACTAAAAATTGTGAAGTGTTCTATTCCAGGGAGATTCAACTCTCATCTTCCTGTCAAACACACTTAGGGGCATAACAATGTTCTCTTTCTCCCTTACGAATTACTTAAAAAAGTAAACATAGAAACAATCTAAATGACCACTAATTAGATAAATGCTTTTCCAAATGATGGCACACCTGGATCACTGGATACTGTGCAATCATTAAAATCATGCTTTGGAAGAATGTTTCATGATACTGAGGAATGTTCATAATCTAATTTTAAATTAAAAGGCAAGATACAAAAACGTTCATGCAGAATCTCGATTTCAAAATTATGCACATGCATCGAAAAACAACTGAAGAAAATACAACAAAAGATTCACTTTGGTAAACTTTGGGTGGTAGGATATGGGGTGGTTTCTCTTCCTTATAATTTTTTTACATTTTGAAATTCTTGACATTGAGAAGGTGTTACTTTTGTAATTGGGAAAAAAGTTTTCTTTTTACATATGGGGATAACCTAAATGATCAGTATTAGGGAAACGGTTTTCTAAATTATGACAACTCATTGTTGTATATTATGCATTTTTAAAATGGCATTTAGAAGTCCTCAATAACTGGGGGAATTGTTTATGATATAGTAAATTTATAGTGTGTTTTTAAGCCCGAATAGGATGCGTATAACTTAGTTTGGGAGGGGAGATGCAAAAGTAGCTAATAACGGTCGGTGGTTGCAAATTGTAAAACATAAGCATTGAAATAAAGACTGAAAACTTGTAAAAAAGAGTTGTTTATAAAAAGAATTTTAAGGTATGTGTGTTTAAAGCCTCATATTCTATTTTCTGCTATCTGTATGGATTTTTCGCACTTTGAGGTTTTTTTTTTAAAGGCAGGAATGTTTTGGGTAATTATTTCAATGTGTTTAGTTCCAAGCGTTTGGCGAGCGGTGTAGATGTGGCCTCTTTTACTCTGAATCAGATTCCACGGAAACGGTGGTGCCAAATAAATATTGTGACTCCTTAACTTTCATAAACGCCAGGACCCAACTAACACAAAACTACCCAAGGACCAAAGACCTAAGACTACTTCTGGGAACCTCACTCCAGGAGACCTTCGCATTTCTTTTTCCAAATAAACGGCTTTGTTTCGGATCGAATTATTTCTCCTCTTACACAGCTGAGTGGAGGGGAGGGTGGAGATGTGGGAATGGAACAAAAGAGTAAAATCGAAATGCCCTTCTCGAAACTTCTGTTTCATGCACACACACATACACATATAACACAAAGTCCCGATTGCTTAGGACGCTCCTAGTCCGGATGACTAGGTTGGCCCCACTTGCTCTACAAGTTGCGGGCCAGGTCCGTGAACTTGACCCAGGCGCCCAGGCCTCTTTTCCCCAAAGCTCAGACAAAGGCAGAGGGGTTGGCTGGCTTCTTCCCAGGCCCCGGAATGCCTGGGGATCGAAGGCTGGGGAGGAGGGTAAGACAACAAACCCCTTTGGTCCAATCCTGTGGCAGGTAAAAGCCAAACGGGGGACGGGGGCAATAGAACGCGGAAAGCACTGTCCTGATGCCTCCCTCAGGCCTCATTTCCGATTTGCCGGTGAGGGCTTGCCTCCGGGCATTTTATCGGACTCCAAATAAAGAGGTCGGGAGCTTTTCGCTGGTTCGCCGGGGTTTTGTGCCTCCTTAGCCCGTCGCTGAGCCGCGGGGGCTCCTCGTGGAAGGGAAGCCCCGGGTCGAGCGCGCCCCGCACGAGACCGAGAATAGGTTTCTTCTCCGTCGCCCCGCCGGCCCTTGGAGCCTAGTTCCCCGTCGACTGGATTTTATCCAGTCAGGAAGAGACTCTGGGATCGGGACCGAGTCTTTAATCCTCCCTTGCTCCAGGATCCTGGGTTCTTAAAAAAAGAAAAAACCCCACTAATACCGGTCCTGGGCCCCACCTGCAGACCCCAGATCTGTTGGTGAGTGAGAGGCAGGGCTGGGCAGGAAGGGAGAGTGTATCTCCGTTCCATCTCCTCCAGCCTCCCACTCCAGTGGGAGTTTTTGCATGCAGTAGGCACTAGATAAGTGAATAGCGGATTGAGGAGAGGTACGTCGGGGGTGGGAAAGAGGCCGGCCTTCCTAGTCTCTGGCGTTGGTGTAGACTGCTGAGCTTAGCCCTTAAGAGTTACTGCTTTGGGGGCCGGCTCTGCCACTGCCGGCTGAGTGACACCGGTCGAGTAACAGCCCCTCTCTTGATCTCCGTGTCCTCATTTTGTACAGCGCCCCCTCAGCTGCAGGTCTTGTCAGCGTGGGGGAAGCAGTCCGAGGGGGCATGGGCAGCGGCCGCTTGGGGGGAGGGGTAAGTGAGTGCTGAGTGTGTCAGTAGATGACTTTGCCCACCCCAAGAATCAGCTATATTAATTTTGTCTGTACCAGGACTTCATCCCGTCGGAGACTAACATAAGGTCATATGGGGGGCCTTGCGGCTGGCGCTTGCTCCCACCGCCAGCCTCTCCCCGCCGAGGCCGCGCCGTCCCGCGTGCTGCGAAGCGCTTTGTCTCCTTCTGCCCAGGCGGCTGCCCGTCTCTCCAACCAACGAGGAGGCGCCCCCGCCGGGCGGCCTCTGCAAGAGCCTGACACCCGCCCATCCCTGCCCGAGACTGTGGAGGCCCCCAAATTCCTGGGACGACCCCTCCAGGGCTCCCTGTGCAGGTCCCAGACCGAGAGAGCAGTAACGCCCTTGGCTCACGGATCAGTCAGTTTACCTTCTTAGAGAGAACTGCACTCTTGGAGGTAGTAAAATGGGCCGTTCTTGGTCTGAGAAACGGGCGAATAACACTCGTGTTCTCTCTGCAAGGGCCAGGACCGGAATTCAGCTTGCCCGAAGGCCGTGATCTCGGCAGGCGCCGGTCTGAGGGTTTCAGCCTCCGAGCCGCACAGGGCTCTGCTCCGGCTGCAGGAGGAAGGACAGGAGCGCGGCACTGGGTACCCCCCTCCTGGCAGGGTCCGGGGCGGGGCTCAGAGAGAGGGCGCACAGCCCGAGGCTCCTCTCCTCGCGGCTGCGAGTCTGGCGAAGGCTGGAGTGTCCCCTCCGTAGCGCGCCGCCCGAGGCCTCCTCGCCTCCCCTCCAACCTGGGAGTCTGGAGCCGGTCTCATGGTCGCTCTGGCCCTTCCCCCGCTGCTTGGCCTCCTCTCTCCTTCCCAAACACAGAGATGTCCCCCCCACCCCACCTTCCTCCGTCTTCCCATAAAGCTTTTAGGAGAGTGGGGGCGGGGCGACGGAGACCACCAGCGACAAACTTCAAGTTCAAGGGCAAAGCCTCTGACCCTCTCCCTCCTCCCCTCCCTTCTGGGTGCCCGCAGACGCTGCCTTTCCCTCCCCATCATTCTGGGGGCGATTTCGCTCTTGCTGCCCCCTGTCCCCCTCTCATTTGGGAGACAATTTAGAGCAGGGGCGCTAGCGGTGGGACTTCTCCGTCTGCTCAGATCGCCCCCACCCCCTTTCTACACAGAAGTAACTAATAGCTGAGAAAGGAAGAAAGGCTGGCACCAGATCCCCATTGGATGTTTTAAAAATCTCTCTCCAGGCCCAGGCCAGCATCCGGGGGGCGGGGCGGGGTGTCCCACTCGGGTGAGAGGCCTAGGGCCGCTCCGGTGCTTTCTCCCCTCTTTCCAGGAGAGGAACTATTCAAGTGGCTGAGACTATGGTATGAATTTCTTTCAAAAACCGGGGAACCTCCTCCTTTCGCCCCCACTGCAGCAGGAAACCTACCTAAGGTTTCGTTTCTTCCTCAAAGGAAACCTAAGTAAAGTGCAGAATTTAGAACCTTGAATAAAACTTTAATGAAGGGGCGGAGGAAAGCTGCAGGAGGGGGCGCAGGTTGCTGCGTGTTGAAGGAGGGGAGTCGGCGCCGCTCCGAGAACTGGGGGGCTTGATCCGGGCCTTTTTCCTCCCGCAGGGCGGCTTCCGGCCCGGGACTCAGGGTAGGGGTGGCTGGGGGGGGGGGGCACAGCGGTGCAGATCCTCGGCTGGTCGCGCCCTCGCGAGTCCCAGGGCGGCCCTGAAGCTTAGGCCAGCAGGAGTAAGGGACCCCGGAGCTGGAGCCCCGTTCGCTCTCCTGGGCTACTGCGGGAACCGAGATTCGAAAAGAGTTTCCGCAGGTCGCATCTACTCACTTCTCCACCGCCACCCCTAATTCGGCCTCTGGAGGCCTAATAAAATCCACCTCGTTTGGAGTTGGAAGTGATTTCGGTCCTGGAGCTAGCGTAGACGCGACCCTCCAATCCTGTTTCTTCTTTGCTGCGACTCAGCCGGAGATGTTTGGCTCAGGTGGAAGGCAGAGAGCGTGGAAGGCAGCTTTGAGTAAAATTCCGCCTCGGTGTGAAAAGGCGCCCAGTGTATTTTCCGGAGTATATTTATGCACCTCTGCGTGTATTTATCCATGAAAATGTTGTCTGAATTTACCTATTTGTGAACGTTGTGTTCACACGTTTTCCTCTGAGCAATTTTAGCAAAACTCTCTCCCGTAGCTTAAATGGCCCTATTTAAAGGTAAATAGCTGCAGGCAAGTAAATATAGATATGCAGATTTTGTTGTAATTTAGACACAAGTTAATGAGAGGTTTTGTCGGTCTCGGTGGGAGGGGATATAATTCACCTCGGGAGTAAAATTGGTGTTTGGGAAGGGATTTCATAAAAGGGTTTTAATACGAAACGAAATTAACTATTTTTTTTTTGCACAGGTTCCATACAAGTAACTCATTCAAGGGGGGAAAAAAAGGACGGGGGATCCGCCGCGAATCGCTCTGGTGAGGAAGATAAATACAATCCTTCAGTGGAACGAAGCCCTGGACCGAGGACAGATGGCAACGTGGCCGTGCTCCCGGGGCCCCGACCGGCCTGTTCGTCCTCTGATGGAGATCGCTCCTGCTGCCCTCCTTGCCTTCCTCCTCGGTCTCTCGGAGGCTGGAATGACACATCTGTCGATACCCTGACCCAATTCCGGGGCGACTCCGGGTCCTGGCGCTCTTACTCGCAGCCGGGAACCCCCCAACCCTGGAGACCCGAAGCCCCAGGCAGCGGGAAGCCAGAGGCTCGGCTTGGGGGTTCAAGCCGAGCCGACCGGCGGGTTCCCCTGAAATGGCGAGCTTCCGCCGGAAGGGGGTGCCCTTGTCTTTTTAATAGTCCAAATTCACATTGGTAGCGAAATAAATCTCTAAAATCTCAAATCTTTTGTTCGTTCTGTAATTATTGCGAGCGAATAATAGAGGAGCCCCGAAACTTTAGGTCCCTGAGGGCGGAGTGGAGGAGTTAGAGCCCTGGGAGCCCAGAATCTCGGGGCCCCGACCCCTCGGTCGGTTAGTTCAAGCGTCAGCCCCTCTTGCGGCCTCTCCCTCCCTATGTGGGGACCCCACAGCAGGGCGCGCTCCCTCATTTGTCCCACACCCTACCCACACGCCTGCCTGCGCTGGAGTCTCGCCATTTCTGAAGCGGGGAGGGAGGGGTTTGTGCGCACTAGCCTTGAGAACCTGCGATATTAAAAGCTACTCGCTTGGGACTTCGCTTGGAGAACGTGGAAGGGAGAAAGGAAGCTCCTCGGAGCGAAGCGCGTTGCCGAGGAGCTGCAGCTGGACTGCACGGCTTGGAAGGATTTTTTTTAAATCACGAAATTGATACACACTCGGGCAAGCACACCCACTCACGGAGACCCGGGGAGGGAGAGTGACCGCCCGCCTTCGGGCCTTTCCCCTCAGCTCTGGGCTCCTCTTTGGTAAACAGATTTCGAAGAATCTGAGTCGCTTCCCAACTCTTTCCCGGGAGAGGAGCCAGGTCTGGGATCCTACCCGACCACCGGCTGGAAACAGCTGAATCCCTCGGCTGCGGCGGCCAACCCAGGGTTTTCCGGCGAACTACGAGCCTGCGGCGGCCCGAGACGTGGCTGCGGCCCGGCACCGGCTGCTCGCCGCCCCCCGCCGGCTGTTCGCTGGCTCAGAACGTGGGTCCGACGGGTCCTCTCTACTTCACGCCTGTGCACTCGAAGGCAGGGAGCGTGTGTGCCGGGACCCCCAGCAGCGGGGAGATCCAGCGCTAACCCGCTGGCTTTGCTGCGCGGCCAAGGTAGCGAGTCCCACCGGGCACTGGGCCCAGGTACACGACATTAGGGAGCGGGCACAGAGGCGGACATTCCGTGTCAGGGTCCCAGGCTCTGCGGCTCTGCCAAGAGTCGGTCTGCCCCAAGTTTCTGGAACTCCACACTATGGTTCTCTGTCTACGTGGGCGGGAAAACAGAGCTGAGGACAACTCGCTCTCCACCCACCCGGGATTCAGGGTAGTGGACTGAGCCAGCGCAAAATGAAAAGAAAACGAAGTCTGTGGACCCTGTCGCCTTGGCTTCCTGGGGTTCCCCACCCCAGCCGGGGTCTTTGGGCTTCAGCCACTCACTGTCCTTTCATCCACAAAAGGCCACATCTCCCAGGGCTTAGACCCACAAGTTCCTCTGGGTGTCACAGGAGGCAAGCAGAAGAGGAATGGGTGGTGAAGGGGCCATTTTCTGGTTTTATCTCCTGCGCAGCTATACCAGTGGGTTTGGGATGTGCCTGCCAATAGGATAGGATACTACCTCGGTCTGTAACCGTTTGTGCCTGGGAGGGGCTGCGTCTACAAGGCCACAAATATCTATTTCATGTGGCTCCCAAATGCCCAATGAACCATGACCTGCTGAGGCCAGAACCACTAGGAACTTGGGTAAGGGAAGACTTGAAAAGTTTTGGGGAGGAAGTAAGAAATGGTGAATTCTTCTGGCACTTTCTCAAACTCCATTTCTCTGGAAAGAAGGAGAACAGCTCTCTGGCTTCATTTTCACATAAGGACAAAATCTAAGAGTTGGGGATAGGGACTTCTGAGACCAGTGGGCACAACCTAGGGGGTGGGCAGGGAGGGAGGGAGGGAGAGGCACCCTCCAGCATTGTCTGTCCTGCCCAACTGTCATCTTAGAAACATGCTGGGGGGGGTGGTGGCATGGAATCTGCCTTTTCTCCTCGCCCCCTGCAGTCACTGGGATGGGAGATGGGCTTGGGGAACCAAAGGGGATCCAGAGGAAGCTGCCTTGCCACCGGTCTCCTTCCAAGTTTATTCATGATCAGCTCAATTCATGAAAGCGCTTTCTAAGGTGCTCTACAGAGCTCTAGATAGAAAATGTGAGACTAATTATCATGGCAACCAGTACTGGTTATGGTGATTATCACCACTGCCAGGATGAATGATTATGGCTGGGACATGTCCTTCGCGTGGTGTTGCTCTGGCAAATCGGGCTGTAACTCTGGGCCTCACTGGCTGTGGGACATGCGGGGTACTCAGGCCATTCCTGAGGAACAGTCCAGGAGCTGTGGCCTGGGAAGAGTATCATCTCTGGGGGCCCCTCAGCAGAGTCCTAGGCCCCAGCCTGGCCTTGGCAGGCTCCTGGTCTCCCCAGGAGACTTCCATTTCTCCCCTTCCCTCCCCAGCAGAGAGCTCCCTCACGGAGTAGCGCTGGTCTTGACCTTGGCGAGGACCTTCTTCTCCTTGACCCGGCGGTTCTGAAACCAGATGGTGATCTGGCGCTCTGAGAGGCTGGTGGCCGCAGAAATCTTGCGCCTCTTGTCCTTGGTGATAAACTTGTTAGCCGAATACTCACGCTCCAGCTCCCGCAGCTGCCCCTTGCTATAGGGAATGCGCTTCTTGCGGCCACGGCGGAATCCGCAGCCATCTGCAGGGTGCTGTGCGCCTGAGTCTGCAAGGTGGGAGAGGGAGGGAGGGAAAGTCACGCTCAGATCCCAGCCTAGCACAAGCCCAGGCAGGGGCAGACCCAGGCCCCACAAGCTAAGTCATCCTGCAGGAGCACCCTGGTCACCCTAACAGGCACACGGTGCGCTCCCACTCCCCCAAAGCACACGGGGACACCTCGGCTTCCCGTTGGTTCTTTGATCTCTGCTCAACCTTGGAGCGACCAGGCTCCTGCAGGCCACCCTCACCCATCACTGCCCTCACGCCTGCAAGGCTGCAGACACACCCATCACACACGGCCAGACCTTTGCCCACAGTCACATACGTCCACCCTCACATGCATTTTCAGAGTCTTGGGCACTCTTAAAGATTCTACAGGCAAATTCTCTACAGAAGGGAACGCGTTTCTGCCCCATTCCCAACACACACACACACACACACACACACACACACACATGAAGGCACACACCTAAGTCATGGCTGCAGGAAATCTAAATTTTCCTTTGGAAACTGAAAAACTCATCTGAGAGAAAATGAGAGGTTGTATTCTTTACAGAACATCTAATATCTCTGTTCCCATCCCACCCACCCACACACGCACTGAATTGAGTTATTTAGCCTTTTTGTAGAATTAACCTAGGATCTAAGCCCCATTCAACATCAAAGAGAGCCAAATGCTCCAACATATTGAAAAGCTGGATCCAAGGCCTCCGAGGGAGGTGAGGGGGCTTGCTGGCCCTCAGGCTTCAGATAGCACCCGGCTCAAGCCCCTGGAACAGACTCCCTGGGGCCTCCACTCAGGCCCTCCGACTGCCTGGACCCTCCTTCAGAGTCCTGATAGCCAACGAAGAAACAGCAAGCTCCTCCTCACCAGCGCCAAGTCACCCTCCAGTTCCTCCCAGGCAAGTGCCAGTGGGGCCTACAACCCCACACTCAGCGCCAAGGGGACCCAGCATAGTGAGGCAAGTTACCTGCAAAGGCTGCCTTCCAGAAGGGACCCGGTGGGTTCTGTTCTCCCTGGCAACACATCTGGCCGTTCCAGCCACCGGTGAGGGCCCAGGGCTGGTAACTGTCCACAGGAAGCAGGGAATCGTGGCGAGGTTCCCCGGGGGCGCCCAGAGTCTGCACCACGGACACATCCAGGTAACTGGCCATAGGCTGGTAGGGTCCCGGGTACCCCGGATAGAAGGCAAACTCGGTCGGGCGGCTGGGGTACTCCTCCCCGGTCGCGGGAGTCTCCGTGGGGTAGGCAGTCAGGGTGGCCGCCTGGGCAGAGGGCTTCAGCGAGCTCCGGGATACTCGGCAGGAGTAGTACCCGCCTCCAAAGTAGCCATAAGGCACCGGCGCCGGGGACGCCCCCTGGGGCACCCCGGGGTATGGGTGGCACTGCTTTGGAGGTTCTGCAGAGCCTGGCAGATCCAGGGGCGCATAGTTGACAGCGGGCATCAGCGTCGGCGCCGCCGCTGGGTGGCTGGTCAGCGGGGAGTGGGCGACGAGATTGCGACTCCCTCCCGCTCCCAGCAAGCCTTCGATATCCTTGGCCCCGTCCAAGGTGGCATAATTGCCGGGCTCCATGGGGCCGAGGGTCGGCTCATGGGGTGCGGGTGTGGGGGATACAGGGAGCACCCAGCTCGCTCTCCCCACCCAAGCCCCGGGAATCCAAAGCGTTTTAAATCGCTCGCAGCTTGCCAGGCGCCTGCATTCGCTCGGCCCTGTCGTCCTGACGCAAGAGACGCAGGGGCCCGGGCACGCGCGCTGATTGGCTGCCGCCTGCGGGAGAGCAGCTCATAAAATCTTCATGGCAGAAATTGTGAAATACTTTCTCTCTCTCTCTCTCTGTCTCTCTGTCTCTCTCTCATTACATTTGAAAACAACAAGACAGAAAAGAGAGGAGGTGTGCTTCGCTGCTTCCCAGTTTGGAGCGACCCAGCTTCGCCTCGGGGGCGGGGGAGTGGAAGAGGGGGAGGGGAGGAGTGGGCGGCGGAGGGAGAGGGGACAAGGAGTCGGCCCCACCTCCGTCTCCTCCTTTCCCTCCCTGGCTCTCTGTCTCCTCTGCTTTGGCAGGTTTAACAAGAGAATAAAAAGCTCTCCCAATAAAGTGTCCATCTCGTAGAGGGAAGGGGAGTCGGGGGTGGGGCCAGGAGGCCGCTCTGGGCCTGAAAGGAGAAACTGGGAATGCGCCTGAGCCAGAGGAGGCTGGGAAATGGGGATTAAAGCGTATTTCTGGGAGCCTCTTGCTTTGGGTCCTGGGTACTAGCATCTCAGTTCACTCCAGGTGCTCCTTCCGTTTCGGATGTGCTGGAACGAGCTGCTGCGGGACACCCTGTTCCCAGCAACCAGCAGCTACTGCCCAAACTCCAGATTCCAGGTGGGAAGGAGGAAGGAGTAGGTGGACACGAGCTTCAAAGGAGAAGATGTGAGATCTGGAGCCTGGGATGTGCTACGTTCAGACCTGAAGGGGAAATGCAACTTCTAGAAGTGGCCTGTGGAAAGGCATCTGGATTCCTGTTTAAGAGTCAAAAGAGACGGTGAGATGGAGAGAAGGAGACACACATGACAAGTATATTCAGAGAGAGAGAGACAGAGACAGAGACAGAGACAGGGACAGGAGACCCAAGGCCAGCAGCACAAAGAAGGAAAGAGAAGTTGAAGGAGGGGATGGGAGAGGACCTTATAAAATCCTGAAGTACCAGTCAGAAAAGAGAATGCCATTTCCCCTTTTCTGGGGTCTAAGGAATTTCAGGGAAACCCGGCCTGGCTAACAGGCATGAACTAGTCCAGAATGAGTTCTGGACCCCAAGAACACAGGAGCCTGGCCTATGTGAAGATGCTTAGCCTCTCTGCCCTGTAGTCCTCCTCCGAGAGACCCGAGAAACTCACCCTGACCCTGGCACACTCCTACCCAAGCTGAGTGCCCAGAAAGCCCAGGAACCCTGTCTGTGCTCCCTCCAGGCTTTAAATTTCCTTAGAGGGAAAAGGGGATGGGAGGGGAGCCCCAACCACTGGACGGATGGCTTGAGGCCCCTCTGTGGGGGCTGCTGTGCAGTGCAACTCAGAAGACAGGAAGGATTCGTCTGACAAATCTGCCTGTAGAGGTCTTGTGTTTCCTCCACCACCCCTCCCAAATCAAATCCCCCTGAGTCCACTTTTTCTAGAACCTCCCGTTTTTTTGGAGAAGACAGGAACTTCCATTTTACACCAAGGTCATGGCATTTATGTAGAACAGATCCCCCCCCCCCCCCCCCCCCCAGCTCTAGGTGGGCTCAGCGGTGCCCACTCATCAACCTGAACATAAACTTGAGCCATCTTTCAGAAGAGAACCTATGAAGACACCAAGCACTAAATCCTCACTAGATTGTATTGTATTTGAAACAACATGAGAGTAAAGAGAAGAGATGTCTCTTCGCTGCTTTTCAGTTTCTTATCATAGCCTCTTGCTTGTCTAATTATGAAAGGCAGAAACACCAGGATTTTTACCTAAAGGCTAAGAATTTTTCGCTTGCTTTTACTTGGTAGATGACAATACAGACATGAATAGATCCCTAAATTTTAAAAAAATAATCATAGTCAGACCCTCTGACCCAGCAATTCCATTCCTGGGCATATACCCAACAAAAATGAATGTTTATGTCCACCAGACGGCATGTGCTAGAATGTCCAAAGCAGATTTATTCATTATAGTTCAAAAAAAGAAACAACTCAAATGTCCGTCAATAGTAGAATGGGTAAATGAATCACACTATGATTAAAGAATGGAGTACTACACAGCAATACGAAAAAAAATACTGCTGCACACAACATGGAGGAGTCAGACAGATATGTGGGTGAAAGGAGTCAAACGCAAAAGAGCAACTTTTGTATGCTTCTATTTCCACACAGTTCAAGAACAGGCAAAATTAATCCACGGTGATAGAGGTCAGAAGAGATTTCCCTAGGGAGAGGGGCTCCTGCCTGGGAGGTGACATCAGGAAGCCTTCTGGGGTGCTGGAAATGTTCTCGATCTCAAGCTGGATGCTAGTTACACGGGTGTGTTCACTTTGTGAAAACTCAAGCTGTACACCTGTTATTTCTGCACTTTGCCGTACATTCGTTTTATCTCTATTTTGGAAGGAAAAAAATTAAATATAAAAATGTAAAGATTCATAGCAACATTGCCTGCCACTGGACTTTTTGGATATGTAGTGTTCTTATCCACATTCATGGAAATGAGCAGCTAAGTGCACAGGTAACTGCATCGTTGTGGCATGCAGAGATGACCAACTCAAACCTTGCCTGGGAGAAGCTCGCCAGCTGTGCTGGAGCCCCCATGGAAACAGATGCATTTCAATACAAATAAATACTATGGTTTTTGTGGGTGGTGGTGTTGTTTTACTCTACAATTTATTTAGCATCTACTAGATCCCAGGGAACCGTTCTGCATGTCATATTTATTAACATATATGCAGGTGCTCTCATTTCCTGTAATGTATATGCATGTGTGTCTGTCTGGGACTTCTAGACCTCAGTGGGAGTCAGATAAGGTAGGATTAAGTCTCCTTATCCATAAAAATTATCCATCTGCTTATGGGGACAATAATTCTTACCTCACAGGAAGGATGTGAAGATTAAATGAGATTTTGCACATGAAAGCATTTTATAAACTGAATAAATATGAGTTCTGTGTGTGTTTCTGTACATCAATCCATTTCTAATGAACTACAAGCCACCTGCTTTTATCTGAAAAGAAAAGGACAGTTGCCCTAAAGTGTCCCGGTCACTTCTCACTCCCTTCTCTCAGCCCTGAGTGAGCCTGAGGCTCCCACATGGAGAAACTGAGGCTCAGAGCATCCAAATCCTCCTTGAGACTCCACATGAGTTCACGGCTGAAGTCTCAGGATAGGCCCGGGGGCCTAGACTGAACCCGTCCTTCCGCCAGCCCCACAGACTCCTTTGTGTCCTGCTGGGAGCCTCCCGGCAGATCTTCCGGGACCCCTGAGCCTCCCCCTACCCAGCCCCCTTTATCGACCCCGTCAAACGCACTGAAAGCCTCAGCAGCGCCTTTACATACCCGCCAGACACCTCCAGGAAGGTCAAGGCCAAGTTGAAAGTTAAGAGTCTGTTTACCTCCGGGAGCCCATTCAGCTCGGCCCCACAGACCGCCTCTGACCTTTACAGCGGGCCTTTGAGCGCCGCCGCCGCGCCCCCCGAAGGTTCCGGCCGCGGGGACTTGGCACCTCCGTGTCAGCTCCCGCCCCGCCAGGGCTGGGGACCGCCAACGAGGAGGAGGGGGCGAGAGGCGCCCCCCTGTCCCCTTTGGGGCATTTGCTAAATTATATTTTCTGTAAAACAAAGTGAGCGGCCGGTGCCTCCTTCGTTCTCCCAACTGGAACACGGTTCGTGGTGGTCGCGGCGACCGCGGCGGCCCGCAGCTCGGTCGTGATGAATCAGGAGAATTTATCGGCAGCGGCCACGCTTCTTTTTCTGAAAGGATCCGGGCTCCGCTGCCCCGCCGCACTGCGCGGGGCTGGCTAAACTGTTTGGCGTCGCTCCCTTCTCTCGGTTTCAGGAAAATGGCCTAATTGAGGTGCACCCTTTTCTGTCTTTTCTCTTTTCTTCCATCCTGTCTTTCCATCTGTATGTTCTCTCGTCTGTCTTTGGTCTCTTGGTATCTTTCTTTTCTTTTTGTATTTGTATTTTTCTTTCTACCCGTCTTTCCTTCAATTTTAGTTACCTTACTTTTTCTATCCGTTCTTTTTCTTCTTTATTGCTTTCTTCCTGCTCCCCACCTTTATTTTTCCTTTCTCTCCTTTCTCCCTCTCTGTCACTTACACTATTTTTTCTTTGTTTGCTTTTTCATCCTCTCATCTTTCTTTCTTTCATTTTCTCTTTTTCTTTCTTTTTTTCTCCTCTTCTGTCTTTCCTCTCATCTATTTCTTAATTTTTTCTATTTTTTCTCTCTTATCTCCACCCTCTTTCCTCCCACACACACTCGTTTTTCCTTTCTGGCCCTCTCAATTTTCCATTGTTCTTCTCAGAAGTCTGGAAAGGGCCTGCTGGGCCGCAGCTCTCCGTGGTCGGCCGAGAGCCTGCACTTGGCTGGGGGCCCTGCCGGTGGCCAGAACGGGGAGGCACGATTTGGGGTGAGAGGCAACCTGGGCCCTTCTCCCTGAAATGAAGTCGGGTGGGGCTTCTCCTGGCCTTAGAGGAAAATCTTTTGGACAAATTGATGGCGGGGTCCCGGAGCTACAAGAGCCAGAGAGTGGAGGCACCGGTGTGTCAGGAGGAGGCCACTATTACCTCTCGAGTCCCTCCCCACCAGGGCAGCCTTGCGACGTTCTTGGCATTAGGACCCTCTCAGGACAAACCCAAGCCAACCAAACTGAAGCCAGCCTGGTTTCAGAGGCCAATGCTGAGGGAGCCAGCTAAGAAATTAGAGCTGATGGTGGCCTCAACCACGGAACAAGTGGATCTGAGACTCAATCAAAAGATGGTCTGCTAAAAGGAGAGCCCAGCTCCAAACACACCACGCACTGCCACCACCCTGATGGCACCTGGAAAGCAGAGGAGCACTTAGCCAAGCCCAGGATCCGTGAGTGGGGTCTGAGCAGAGCGCAGGGGTGGGGGAGGGAAGGAGGAACGGGGAGCCAAAATTCAGGGTCGCTGAACAAAGACCAAGAGCTCCGGCCTCTAGTCTTGCAGCTCTGGGCAGGCAAGCCTTCTGCTCCTTGCATGCCACGTATGCCTTGTGCTGAGCTGGAAGGGCCCCTGGTCCCAGAGTCCCCAGGTCCCTCTACCCACCCTGGGCTTTGCTGAGGAGGCCAACCTCAGTCACCCACCCCCAGCACCCAACTCAGAGAGGCCCAACCTTGATCTGGCCCCAACTATTAGGAATTCTGGGCCTAAATTACCGTGCTGTATGGCAGAGTGCAAGTCTTAGGCAAGGCTTTGTTCCAGCTTGGGTGGTGGGCAAAGTCATTTCCCCTTTCTGCACCTCTGTTTTCTAATCTGCACTGTGTCAGGAGGGAAGGGCTGGACCAGCTGCTCTTTAGGTCTGCATCGGTGTTCACTTTGGAAGGAAGGGTAGTGAGCAGGCAGGATCAGGGAAGGGAGCATTGCTGGAGGTTAAGGGCGTTAGTGTGGAGGAAAACTGTGGAGGGAGCCACAAAGAGGCCACTAGCCTCGCCACTGAGTATTCCATGTGGATCTAGGGTGGGGCGCAGTTATTAGGTCTTTGAGGGAGCCCAGCCCTGCGACCTGGCCTTGTGAGGCAACTGTCAGGGGTTGACTCAGTTGGGATGGTCAGCCCCACCAAACTGGTGGCGGAGATCACCTTGTCTACCCTCACCCTGTAATTCCCTGAGGAGCCCTCCAGCCTCCCCCGGCAATACACACACTTGGAAG
The DNA here is from genome assembly GCF_021613505.1 of Equus quagga. Taxonomy (NCBI): domain Eukaryota; kingdom Metazoa; phylum Chordata; class Mammalia; order Perissodactyla; family Equidae; genus Equus; species Equus quagga. The sequence continues at coordinate 91,934,889 of NC_060277.1, read as the reverse complement.
TGGAGTAACAGTGGTGGGATCCTCAAATGGGGACACACAACCATCATCTTTGGGGTTTGCAGCATCTTCTAGGGTCCTAGGAGACTTGTCTTCCTTTGTTCCAGCCCCTAGGATCCTGGATGGAACTCAAGATTGGGGGACTACATCAAAAATCCTACTTGCAAATTCAAGAAAGCAATATGACTTGCTTAGGACCCTCCCCTCCCCCATCTCCACTTTGTGTTTTCCCTCAGGGAATGTGGATGTAGGTAATAATCATCAGGATAAATGCTGGCTACACATCAGGGCTGCTGGCCTACAGACCCTACTAGAGACAAAGACTGCGTTTTCACTGAAATCAAGAGAAATGTCAGTGCCAAGGCCCTGGCCCCTCAGTCCCAAACCTACCTGTTTGGACGGAAGCAGAGTGGTAGATTTGAGGCTGAGGGGAGAGTACAGTTTAAGAGACTTGATTTCTTGCTCTGATTCCCCAATTTCCCTTGCTGAAACACCTGAGACCCTTCTAATGGCCCAGAACTGGACCATCTTGTGGCATCATCGCCCTCTTCTCTGTCTCTCCCCCACCCCCATAGCCAAAGGTTTTTTCTTGTCTTCCCACTAAGCTATCTGTTCCAAGAAACAAAGTCCAGAGGGGAGAAAGGTAGACATTTCATACACACACACACACACACACACACACACGATGGAACAAGGAAAAATGGCCCATAATCCATGCCTACTGAGGCCTGTCCTGTCCATGGTGCTCATAGGTTCCTGTCTTTGAAGGAGCATATCCAAGATGGGAGGGAGAGGTGCCATAAAGGACTACCTCCTTAGGACTCAGTAATGGCTTGAAAATAACCCTCTCGCCAACAAATGTCGGCTGTGCACACACACACACACCATCTGCCTTTCTGAATCTCAGCCCCAGCCTGAGATGAACTTTGGGTAGCTCCTGGTTACTACTTGAGGACTCTGACCTGGAGGAAAGTCCATTTTAGCCAGGCCCCTAAGGTTCTAGGCCAGCCATTTACCCCAGAACTGGATACCTTATGAGGCTGGAGGAGTCTGGCCGATGTTCTGTGGCCTGTCTACACTGACCCTAACTGTTCAGAGCTGATAATGGGCCATACACATGGATCCCTTCATCAGAGTGAGATTTGGGATTGGAGCAGAGCTCCGGGCTTATAATTTGTCTTGGCTGTGGATCCTTTAGGCCTAAAATAATGCTTTTCCCCTTGAGCCTCCTTCAGAGGTTTTCTAAGAGTTCTTCTAATGCCCTTCAGTTTAAATTGGAAAATCGCCCACCAAGAAAAATTTAATATTTGGTCTCGGTAGGGTCTATAGCTTTGTCCGTGATTGGAGAGGACTGTAGCTGCTACTGGCCCCGGATGCCAGAAACCCTTCCCCAGAGAAATGAAGGTCTTTGCTCTCCCTCATGTTGCTTATATGGCCGGGGTAGGCCTTGGGAGGAGAGTCCCATTTTGGCGGCTACTGTGTAGAAACTAACACCAGGACTAAGGATCTGGAAGCTGAGAAGGATTGAAAACCTTTCTCTGTTGACATCATGAATTAGAGCTGTCTCTGTGTGGGGGCGATGTGGGGCTCTCCTTTTCTCCTTTCTTCTTTTGAAGAACAGGAAGCCCCAAGTCCCCTGGTTACCCAAACGAGTCAGTTGGCATTTGGGGTTGGGAGGATCCTTGGAGATCATTCCGTTCCAGCCGGTGCTGTGCTCTAGTGGCTGGGTGCCAGAAGCCGAGGGAAGGAAGCCATCTTGCTCAAGTCCTAATGCATTGACCTCAGGAGACTAATGGCCAGTTCCGTGGTTCCTGGCAGCTCTGAGATGCTGTAGTGGGAGCAGGAGGAGGAACGACGAACAGGAAGTAGACAGCGACGGCAGCTAGAAGCAATGTTGGAACTTCCAGGAATGCCCTGACTGTCCTTCTGCATGCCTGCCCCAGAGGAGTCCCCATGGTCGGGCAGAATGAGACATGAGTGTGTGGAAGCTCCACAAGCTCAGCTCCACGTCCACCAGGTCCTCCGGAGCCAAAGCTTGGTCACTAGGTCGCTCCCTCTCAGGCTGAAGGACTGCTGGTCTGGCTGTTCCAGCTCCACTAGGCAAGGCCAGGGCACCCAGTTTCTTATTCCTAAGGGCCACCTGGAAACTTTTCCTAGGAGTGCAGCTTGGTCCCAGAGGCCCAGATGGAGGCCTGGAGAGGAGCCATGGGAAGCAGACTCCATCCCTCCATCTCCTCCAAGTCCTCAGTAGCCCCTGGGATCCAGCGCACGCCCAGCCCAGATCTCCAGCTGCTGGTGTGTGTGTTTCCGGATGATGCAGACAGAGGCTGGGGGCTGCTCTCTGGCCTTGGATTGGAACCTGCCACATCAGCCTACCTTGGGGTGCTGCCTCATTTATCCCCTGCATGGTTTTTCTAGACTCTGGAATCACCTGTCCCAGGGGGACAGCCCACGCCTTGGACCAGAGGAGGCACAGATGGACTGTGGACCAGCCCCTCATCCCAGGGCCCTTGGTGGCCTGAGATCCGTGCGTGTTAGGCGGCCTAGGCGGCTCCCTCCAGGTAGGAGAATTCCTAGGAATCAAAGGGAACCCAACAACTTTCCATCAAGATGAGGGGTGGCCTAAGGACATTCCCCCTTTTGTCCAAGATTCTTCCTTACTTCCCTTCCTTCCGCGTGTATAAACATCTGGTCAGGCAGATTTTTCCATATGCAATGGAATACAGCGCGACCGGCGAGGTTTAGCCCTCGTTTCTTGGACAGCAAAGCGGATCTGCCGCGGATGAGGTCTCTAACCTCAGACTGCGTGCGCAGCTGGAGAGCGAGGGAGCCTCCTACCAGACCTTCCTTCCACCCACCCAGAGACCTCCTCTAGGCCATAGGTGCCCCCTGCTCTCCACGGATCCCTCATCCTAAGACGGAGGTTCTACCTCAAGGCAGAAGTTCCTCCTGGACAAAAACCCGCTTAGGGCGCAGGAGGGCGGCGCGCTGCAGCCTGCCTGACCCGCTTTACCACGCGGCGCTTCCTGGACGCCACTTTGCCCAGCGCCTTGAGCACACAGACCCCCCACATCCTCGCCCCTGGCCCCTCGGGCTTTCTGGAGTGGCCCTTCAGAATCCTCATCGTTGTAACCCTATGTGCTGGGGATGTAAGCACCTTTGGCTTAATCCTCACAACAATAGAACTGGGTAGGAGGCAATTGTTACCCCCATTTTGTCGATAAGAAAACTGACGTTTAGGCGATAAATTTGCCCAACTTCTAGAAGCTAATGGATGATGAAGCCTGGACTCCCAGACAGGTCTTTCTGACACGAATCTAGGCTCTGGCCATTTCACTTTCTCTTCCCTATGCAAACACCAAGTCGTTTCCAATTTTTTAAATGGAAATGAATCTCATTAAAAAGTACAAACTGATGCTAAAAATAGACAAGCTATTTGGGAAGTTATTAAAGGGAAATATAAAAGGATTTGGGAAAAATAAAATATTGACTCCAAAATAAAGGAAACCTTTAACAGTAATTTTTGACCAGTGACCCCCATGACTTATGAAACTACAAAGTTGGGGTCTGAGCTCAGCTCCTTACCCACACCCCACTCCTGCCGCTCTGTTTCCCTTCAGAGCTGAGTCCATATGAGCAACAAGGGAGCTGAGCCTTGCTCAGCTTCAGAAATTTTCACCTAATCACCTGGAAATTTCAGCTGAATTGCCTGAGCCCCAAAGGTCTCAGCGACTCACAGCCCTGCTGCTCACACACGCAGCGCCGCGGAGAAGCAAAACACAGTGCTCTGGTGCCAACACACTTTCCAGTTCTGTCCTCTCCCTGGGGACAAATGGGTGTTTAGTGAGCCTGAAGACTCTGAACTTGATTCCAAGAGGCTTCTCAGAGGCTCACTCCTTGAAATTGAGGGTGAAATTTTGGGTGTGTGGTTTTTTTGGACGTGGATCAACCGCTTTATTGATTTGTTTTCTAGGGGCAAATGTTACATCTACAGAAATGTAAACAGTAAAAAGAAAAAAAAAAGTAAATTTCCAATATACAGAAGGGTATCATAACGCCTTATACCCATCATTCAGCCTCAAGAATTATCATCTCATAGCCAATCTTATTTCAATTTTTTTCTGGAGTATTTTAATGCAAATCGCAGACATTTTTCACCCAAAAATTCTTCAGTTTGAATCTTTAACAGGGAAGGGATTCTTTCTTTTTCTTTTCTTTCTTTTTTACAGAACCTCCCTGTGATTATCGCACATAACAAAATTAACAATAATCCCTTAATACTATCCTCAGTTGTTTCAAAATTGTCTTTTTACAATTTGTTCAAATCATGATCTAAACAAAGTCCACACATTACATTTGGTCACTGTGTCTCTTAACTTTCTTATAATCTATAGGTTTCCTCCTCTCCTTTTTTCATGCCATTTATTTATTTAAAAACCTGGGTCAGCCCAATTCTCAAAGGTACTGGTCGTCGTCAAAAAAGATTACTGCCCTATGTTGAACCAAATAACTTATTCTTACAGGTTCCTGCCCCGCTGTCCACAGCAGCCAGCTGTGGACCAGCGTCCTCACTCCCTTAGCTTCCTCTGTTGCTCTTGGAATGGGGCACCTCCCTCCCTCTCCCAATCCCAGGCAGCCGAGGATGGGATCCTGTGACGAGTCTTTAGATTATCTGGGTTTCAGAGAGTGTCAAAGACCGAATACACACCTCCAGCTCTAGAGGCAAGATTGCTGCCATTGGGGCAGGAACGTCCAATTCCTCCCTTGGTGATGCCCCCAGAGGCCTCCGTGCTTCCCAAGGGAACCAAGAGTGTGGTCTGTTTCTGAGGTGGAGTAGCCAGACTCTTTGGAATCTCTTACTCCTTCCTGCCCCGAGGGCATCACTGATGTGGGGAGCTCGAACTTCTGTCCCTGCCTTGACACATGTTGCCAGCCATGTGTCCTCCGGCTGGCCATCTCCTGTCTCTGACCCTCGGTCTTCTCACCTGTAAAATAGAAGTGATTGTCTCTCCCCAACCTTCCATGCAGGGCTACTTGGAGACAAACAAAGATGAGGGAAGTGAAGATTCTGTAAAGAGTACAACTCTATGTAACTAATTGGTCATTTCTCTCGTAGTTGGTGTCTGAGGAGCAGGTGAGGATTTCTGCTGGGGGAGGAGGAACTAGCCTACAACCTTGTTCTGGCCTCATGTCTATGGAGAACCCCCCTACCCCCGCCCCGTACCCACCGCTTGGTGGTGCCCAGACAGAGAAGCCGTGACCTCCTGGCATGGAGAAGAGTACCAGGACGCCCACTCTTCTTTTCCAGGAACTGCCAAGGATCCTGGAGACAGAGTTTTGTCTCATCCTTGAACCCCGTCCCCAGTGCCCATAGCCCTTCCCTCTTCCCAGGGTCCCGGCTTTGGTGCAGTCAACCATCCCAAAGCTCCGACTTGTCTCCAAGAGGAACTCCAGGAAACCCTGGCCCAGCCCTGCATACAGAAGCTGAAGGAGGTCCAGCCTGACGGCTATAAGTTGACTCTACTCTTCCAAAGCCAAAGTCCTCCCCCACGCCACGACTTTGCTCTCTGTGACCTGGTGAGAGAGTCTCCGAGAGGCATCGCAGAATGCAGTGTAGACCTCATTGAGGAGTCCTAATGTTTTTCATTTCCAAACTACACCTAGCTCATAAAAAGCCAGTGAATGTAATAAATTCTCCCCTGCAGGATATGGTTTTAATTAATTATTTGGTTATTCAAGGTGACTCATGTGTGAAACACAATTTGCCCTCGTAAACTGAATCTCAGATAATCCATCCTGAGTACTGGGCTGCTTGTGGCCCTCTCCAGAGACTTTCATGAAACTTATATTTATCCTTTGAAGGTCTTGAGGTGAAATATAAGTGTGGCTGTAGCTTAAAGGGAGCTCACTCAGCTAGCCAGGGGTACAAAGAGACTGCATTTTGTTTTCCCAACCACTGATTTGACAGGGGTCTTTTCTTAGAAAATCTGGTGTTTTACATACACACACACACACACACACACACACATCTATATATTTTAGTCACTTGTTTAGCATTTATAAATATATATCTATTTATTTTCATCACTTTGCAATATCTGCAAAGGACATGTGAAGCCATCTCATTGCAAAACAGACATTTAGAATTTTGCTTCAGCTGACCTGGCAGCTGCTCCTAATGCTGAGGCCTCTGAAATTCGGCCTTTATCCCCACAATTCCTGTTTGCCTCACACTACAAGGTCTCTGCTGTGCAACGTGGAATTACCCTCGTCTGGGATTTATACTCTTTCTGTCTAACTTTAAAAGCTCTTCACTCCAGACCCACGTCTACAAAGCAGGCTCCTTCTTGGAATGAGTGCCGGATCCCTGTAGAGCCATTAGCGCTGCAGGGCTGGGCCACAGCATCAGGGGGTCTACAGTTTTAAAATCTTCTTGAGATGGTGGGGTGGGGAGCTGGAGATGTCCATTGAAAGAGAATCTGGAGGTACCGCGGGAGGGCAGTCTGGGTACTCATGGTGGGGACACCTGTTTGCCAGCCTCCTTCCCCAAACCAAGGCAGTGTAGAGTGGGGGTTGGGGTGGGACGGTGGGAGAGAGGCTGGGATCCAAGGCCAACTTGAGCTCCCTACCCAGAGTTCTACCAGAGAAGGGGTGCAAGACTCTGGCACTGTGTCTGGGTTCCTGCCCCAGAGAAGAATGTGGGTCTTCGGGTGAAAGAAAGGAAGGGGAAACTTAAGGAAGAACAGTAGGACGGCTTGTTTTCTCTTAGTCTTTGGCCCCAGAGTTGGGTGTGGAAGGCTCCGCCAGGGGCCCTACCCTGAGCCGGTTCTGAACTAAGAAAGGCCTCCTCCAGCTTTTTTTTCTTCCTGGTTTTCTTTTCCCTTTTGCCTTCTTTAATTTCCGTCCTTGATTTGGATGCCAGACTTTATTACTGTTCTTCTTATTATTTTACTATTATTATTATTTCAGTAAAAGGGAGGCTGATTCCAGGCACCCCTCAGGTCCCTCTGGACCCCAGAACTCTGTTCTGGCTCGTCCTCAAATTCCCCCGGGTCCTTCCGAATGGGGGGTAAAGTCTGTGTCTCAGCCTGGAGGGGTTTTTTTCACTCATGTCCGGGCCATGGAGACTTCAAACTGAAACAAAATAAAATCTTCTTCCCTCTCTGGTTTACTCAAATTTGCAGTTTCAGAAGGAAAGAAATTTGATGTCGTTCCAAAGTGTGTGGGAATGCAATAAACAGGCAGTGGCGGGCCACCCTCCCCATGAAGCCAAATTTGTCTACTCCATAAGACCTCCAGAACAGTGCCCACAAGCACTGCCTGCAAAAAGACGGAGGGACAGAACCACAGAAGGAAGCCATGTCCTCACACACAGAGACTCTGACCCAGCACTTGAAAGAGCCAATTAACACATGACTGGTTAATTCTTTGATCAGACCTAAGAGACTGAATCCAGAGGAGCCCCCTTAGAGAAACGGATGCAGTCTGTGAAAAAATGAACCAATCGAAGCATGTATAGACAAAGAGGGATGGAAATAGAAGTTAAGAAATTGGGGGATTTCGGTGCACACATAGCAGAGGGAAAATCCTAGCGAACTGGGAGGAGGGCAGCGGGGGCTGGGAACCTCCAAAATCCATGTTGACACAGATACAGATCACCCAGCTCAGCACCCACTAGGTTGGCCTTCTAATATGCCAAAATAATCAGCCACTTCAGCCAATTCCAAGAAAAATGAGCCAGAGCCACTGTTTGGCTTTTCTTCGGCCAAACAACAGTTGAATGGCTGGAATTTTCACTTTCCCTAAGTTGTTAACTCCTGCAGAGAGTGGGTGGGCTCCTTTTGCCCTTAACTAGGAGTAGACACCCCCTCCCTCCCCAACCTCTCCCCTCCACTGATTGAATATTGGAAAGAAAGTGTTTTGGTTTGTTGCTTATCAACAAAGTGCCCTGAGAGATGCTGAAATTTTATCAACTCTAATCTTATCTCCTTGATCACGTTACAGACTAGAAGCGGGACCAGAGGGGCACCCACAATTTTCAAGTCCCCAAAAGCCAAAGAGTCTTTATTTTCATTATTTTATTATTAGTCTTAGTCTTGGTCATCTCCTCTTGCTTGATGTGACAGAACCACAGTCGCATTTGCATAAAGAAAGCTGGAACATTTGGGGAAAAACTCAATTCCAACTCCCTCCCCTCCCCCCACTTTTAGCCACACCAGTCAAATGAAGGAAGGGTGACAGAGGAACGAGATTCCGAGGGCCCTGCTGGGCTCACTCTGATCTTTCCTTCATTCTGCAATTTCTTTGGAGGGGATTGACAATGGGTAGTGGAATCCCCAGGAAGGGAGAGAAAGGAGGAAAGGGAGGAAATTGCTGGTTTGGGGGCAAATCCAGTCCGTTTATAATTCCTGTGCTGTTTGGATCATTTCAGTCTCTGAGAGGCGGCTCTTTGAGGAGACAGAAGGAGCCTGGGAGGTTGGCTTGCTGGTCCTTCTCCCCGGAGCTCTTTGTGGGGGATCCGGGGCGGTGGGATCTCCCTGTCCTCCAGCATTCCGTCCCCCAGCCCAGATGTTCCCCACCCCCAAATTGGGCCACGCTTATCTGTCTGTTCCCCCTCACATAATGCATCCTCCAGGTTTGCCAAGGATCCTGCTGACCAAGAAACCATCCCCAAGATCTCTTTCGTGACCCCATTCCAGCAAATCTCATTCATCTTTCTATGCCTCAGTTTCCCTAAATTTTTAGCGAGAGAGACTCAGAAGATAGCTGAGACACCGGTCTAGGCAGAAAAGGGGAGGATTTGGGTAAAGTTGTGGGGAAGGGGTTTGACCCCAGACCCGTGTTTCTCCTGCAAGGGTTGGCGTCGGTCGCTGCTCGGTCCGGGATGCCGAGAGCAAATGCCGAGAGACGCCCCCCCAACCGAAACGGGTGGAAGCAGAGGACCCAGAGGCCGCCCCGCTCTCGCCCCAGGTGAGAACCTCAGACCCGCTGCCTTCCTCACCATCTGCTCGGATAACCGGCCAAGGGGGCGACTTTCTTTTGACTAATGCGCAGGAGCCAGTCCATCCCCGTAGGATTGCCCGAAACCGGCCCCGCGGTCGAGATGGGTCTGCGGAGCGAAGGGCTCTTTGGTCCAGGCCCTCATCTCTCACCTGGGGGTGAGGGGAGGCCGCAGAGGGGCCCAGAGGGAGGCATGCCCCTCCAGGAACATTCCTTCCCATCAGGGGTGCGCGCGTGCTTTCAGGCCCGGCCTCCATTCTCATATGGTCCTGGTTCCTCCGGAGGCGCCCACCCCCGGGCAGCCCCGCCTGCGTCTGCCGACTCCCGGCCGGGTCGCCGCCGAAACAGCATCTCCTAGAGCGGGCGCCTCGGGTCTCGGGCGAAAAGGCACGCAAGATCGACGGAGCCGAGCCGGCCTGGAAAAGTCGGGAAGCCCCGCAGCAGTACATATGTTTCAACTTGAAAATGAACGGTTAGAGTTTGGCTTTAATTTTTTGTCTGAAGGGTGCAGATAATTTCCCCTTTTCGTCTTCAGTCGGAGATCTCTGAATTATAGACCTGGTCCGGGAGCCAAAAGAGTTAGTTTCTATCCCCCCCCCCCCCCCCCCGCCCCCAATAAATCTTATACTCGCACTACCAGCTGGTAGGAACTGCTTTCGAATGGTTCTTGTTGAGTTCAACTCCCCAAACTTGCTTCATTAAAAAATATCTTTTTATTTTTTAAAACGAATTGTCAGTGGTCTGATTTTTATTAGTTCTAATTATCTAGGAAAAGACTACATTTTAGTTGTTATAAAGGTTGTGTAGATCAGAACCGAATAAATGGAAGGGTAATTAGTTTTTAATTTTTTTATGTTTTCCATCTTTCCATAATAGGCTTTTATTACCCATATAGTTAAAAATATTACCCATATAGTTAAAAAGCTTAAAATAACAACTTCCAGGTTTTAATCTACCTTTTGAAAACTAAGTAATGTATACAAAAGGTAATGTATACAAAGTTAACAAAAAAAGTAATGTATACAAAAGGACATACATTGAAAAGTAGTTCTTCCTTGCACCTCTTACCTCATTTCTCCTTCCAGAAGCAACCGCTGTGTTCAGTCGGCTGTTTTCTTATGAATATAGCGTTTAACACAAATGGCACCTTTCCACGCACAAGGCTCTGTATGTTGCCTTTTATTATTTTTTTAAAAAAAAGACATGTTAAAGATGGTTCTGTATCGTTACTAATGCCTTTTTCTTTTCAATGGCTTCATTTCGTTGTATGGATGTGCCATAATTTATTTAATCAGGTGACTATTGACAGATATTTAGATTGTTTCCAATTTTCTCTTCCTTTGTTTCTGCATTTGCACACAATATACGCTGTTCTGTGAGGATATGCAAGTATATCTGTGTGATATATTCTTAGAAATAGGCCATTTCAAAGTCCTTGTGCATTTTTTAATGTCCCTAGAAGTTGAACCTATTTTCATAGTGTTAGGAGCAATTTGTATGTCCTTTTTTCAGAAAACTCTGTTCACGTCATCCCGCTTTGTTGCTTTTTGTTCATCTAGTTTCTTACTAATTTGCTTTTACGATATCTTACTGAAACACGAGATTGTGGCTTTATTTTGTCAATGGAGTTATGCGTGTGAGGAGTATTTAAAATCTCTCTCTCTATTTATAGTGTTGGAGTTTTCCCTAAAACTTTTTCCCGGAGGTGGACAGAATGGATGGAATGGGGTGTAGATTATTCTCACTTGGATTTTTCTCCTGCAGAATTCTCTCTTTATTGGAAAATGGGGAGAGATTTGTTTTTTCTTAATCATTTCCTCATCTTCTCTGACTCCTTTAAGATTAGAAGACCCGAAAAAGTCTGGCCTTGGACTGTGGTGGGAAGGGCATGGCGGGGAGCGCTGCAGAACTAAGACCTCAGACCCGGCGCCGCGCCATCTCCTTCCCTCTAGGTCTCAGCCTGGGGCAAACCGCTCCGCAGGCCACCAGACTTTCACCCAGGAGCACACAATACTCTAGAAAATCAATCGGGGCGAGGTCTAAGAAATGAGCCTTCCAGGCACCTGGCACTTGGGCTTTTGGAGATAACGTCCTTCCACCCTTGCAGAGGTTGACGGTCTGTGTCTCGGCCTCCAGTTCCTGGTGAACTGAGAGAAAGCAGCCAGTGCCCTTGGCCATCCGGGACCTAGTGATCGCCATGCACTTATGTCCTCAGAGATCCAGGGTACAGAGGAGCGGGACAGCTAGGACTGGCTGGGGGCGGGAGGGTCGGCGGGGCTGGAGTCGGGAGTGAGGAAAGCAAGCGAAGAGTTGGAAGGACCCGAGGAACCATCGAGGCCGCGTCCGGCTCTCCCCAGTGGCGCCCGTCACCCTCAGGATCCCGGCGCTCAGCCAGCTGCCCCTCAAAACTGCAGGCTGGCGCCGCGGTCCCGGCTGGGTCGCAAACGCAGCCCTTTTCAGTCGCTCCAGGTTTCCCTGTGGCGTGCCCAGAAGCCATCGCCCGTGTTCTGCTGGGAGCCTGTTCTCCAGTTCTGAATTTCCACCACTTTCCGGAATTCTTTGGAAGACAAAATGTTTTGCGTGCATTCATCGTACCTGAAATACCAGTCAGGAAACTGGGCAAAAACGTAGGCAGATCTTTAGAGGAAAGGTCAAGAGACACTCGGGCCCTGCAGAGTTCCACCGTGAGGAGCCAGGTCCACCTTAGCGAGGCGAGGACACCGCTAACGTTTACCGAGTCGTCCCCGCAGCCGCAGCCGGGACTTGGTAACAACTTCGAAGGTGCGGGCACGTCGACGTGGTCAAACGCCTCACCGCAGTGTCTGAGGTTTGAACACGAGATACACTTTCCCCAAGATTTGTCATGGAGTTTTATCCCTTCAGAATTGTTGGAAGTGAGTTATGGATTTGGTAACTCAAATTTTCAAGTTTTCTTTTTAACGTTATTCAGATAATGACATTATCTATTTCTTTTTTTGTCAAAAAACCTCTCCCAGGAGACACTTAAGGGTCTTTCTTATTTAATTTCCGACCAAACGACATTTCACTTTTTGGTCCCATTATTGCATTATTTCAGGTGAGAAAATGTTCCAATTGGTCTAAATAATTGCTTGAATTAGTGTAAACTGAACATTTGGGCTTAACAGCTCAGCTCCTGTATAGAAAGGGAGGTGGCCCCTGGGAGAAGGAAGAGCTCCCCTTGCCCCCCCCCCCCCCCCCCCCCAGGGGGGTGCCCCCCGGGCGAAGGAAGCGCCCCCCCCCCCCCCCCCCCCCCCCCCCCAGGGACCCTTCTGCCCTTCCCTGTGGATGCCACTTCCCCCTGCCCCCATCCTGCCTCCTTGGTCTGAGCCGGTCTTCCAAGGATCTTTTCCAGGGGCCCTCTCCTTGGGAGAAGGAGTGAGGAGAAGAGAGGTAGGGGAGAATTCGAGGGCAGAACTGGTGTCACTGGCGGCAGTGGGGGCGCATGAAGCAAGCAGCTGCTGTGAGAATGACCAGCTTTCTATGGGTGGCTCCCTCCACCCTGGACAGATGGTCTTCGAACCTGGGGCTGTGACCCACACGGCCTTTGTCCACGCTTCGTGATACCAGGGGAAAAACACCATCATCCTCAAGTTTCCCAGCAACAGCTTGTTTTGGTGTAGACACTGTCTCCTATCAATATGAGTTTTTTTTTTTTTTTGAGCAATGTCTAAGAAAGCAAAGGGAAATAAGAAACTGAGAACATTATTCGGTTACACAGTCCCAGTGGACAATCCAGCACTTCTCCCTCCCCCCATACTCAGGGTTGAGCTGAGAAGGATTTTAAGCTTCAGTTTCTGAAATTGCTGTTGACATTCTCTGACATCAACTTCCCCTTTCTCTCTCTTAATTTTTACTGTTTCCTGGAGCTCTTCTGAGGCAGAGTCTACACCGGCAAGGCGAGTTGTGATGGGGTAGTGGGTGAAGGAACACTATTTTAGGCCAACCGGGTCTCACAGAAAGTTGGTTCCAGTCCAGAAGCATGAGGCTGGGGGAGAGCATGTGTGGCAAAAGGCCTGATGTGTGGTGCTCCGAAGGCCAGCCCCTGGGAGAAATACAGACACACACCCTGGCGACCCCTCAGCTCCGGGTCGGGGAAAGGACAGGCAGAGAAATCTAGAAAAGCAAAGAAGTTAACGATGTTTGGCCGTCTGGGGGCTTATCAGTGTGCTGGGGTCAGGCAGGGGCCGAGGCGACGTGCTCAGGCAGACGCGTTGGGTGGGGGCCTGTGCAGGTGAGGAGGGGCCACCCTGGGGCCTGCCTGACCCAACCTGGGACCCTGCGGCGGCTGGGCTCGGGGACGGGCCTTTCCGGAGCCTCCAGGTGGCGGGAAGGGGGTAGCTGGTGAAATATTAACCCCTTCTGGGTTCTGAGGGCGGGGAATCAGTCCTTGGAGGACCTGGAGAAGCAGAGGGAGGAGGCTGCCACCCCTTCTTCCCCGCAAACTGGGATTCACTTCCCAACCCTCCGAACCCCCAACCCCTGGGCGGTGGAACGGTGCAAGTTCTCAGGTTTCCTCTGCCTCCTGGCTCCTCCTCCCCAAGAGAGAAGAGGAGTCGCTCAGCCCGGTTGGGGGGTGGGGGGAGGAGATCAGAAATCTCCTTCCGTTTGGCAGGGGATGCCTCAGGCAGGGCACAAGTCTTAAAGTGAACAGGGGGTGAGCTGAAGCGGTTTATGGGAACCCCCTCTCCACAGCCCTGAACCTCAATCCCGACAGCCACTGAGGGGTGGGGACACCCAGAGCCCCCTCAGCGGTCTCCCGCGGTTCAGCGTGCGTCCGGGCCTGGCCAGTGCTAGGGGAAGAAGGGCTGGGTCTCGGATCTCGGCAGGGATGCCTGGCAGGCTGGGGAGTCACGGAGGCGTTTACTGGTCGGGTGGGGTGAAGTTTCCCAGCCTCCATCTCCGCACCCTTGGCCACGCTCGGAGCCAGTGGGTGGGGTCCCGCCTCAGGTATCTTCCTGCGGTGAAGCAGGTTTCTGACCTCAGTGCCATCCTGGCCTTGCTCCGGAGGGTAAACATCCTCTGCACGTTGGAAACTGGTGGGACTAGAAAGGCGAGGGGGTAGCCAGGAGAGGGAGGGAGGAAAGGAGTGGGGCCGAGAGGAGGGAGGTTCTGAAACCCTCTTGCTCTCTCCTGCTAGGAATCCAGCGGTGGCCTTCCTTGGGGGCAGCCACTCTGCCCACTCCAGGCCAAGGAAGGAACATCCCTTGGGGCGTTGTTTCTCTCACCCCAGATAAAGATAAAGTTCACTGGGGCCTCTCAAGCAACTTTGGAAATGGTCCCAAGCTTGGGGGATGGGGGGAGCAGATAAGGGCTGGGAGCTACCAGCCTGATTCCCAACCCCTCAGAATCACCTGAAGGACATCCCTCCGAGGGGAGACTGGGAATCCGTGAAGGGCTGAGGGTGCATGCAGGACAAGAGTGGAAATCTTCACTCCTTAGGAAGGACTTGGTCACTAAACTTTATGAACCTGATTACTATGGCTATCATTTTTAATGTTGAAGAAGGTGTGGAGGGAACCTGTTTGACTCCCAATTCGAAGCCATTCTTGGGCCATAAGCCCAGGAGAGAGAAGCTGTGAGGTCAGACAGATCCAGCATAAGCCCGGATCCCACTTCCCATCAGCTTCGGGTCCCAGCAAGTGTCTTCATCTGCCTGAGCACAGTCTCCTCGCCTGTAAAAGGGAGATAATCCTACAGCTACAGAGGAGATGCTGGAGTCAAATCAACACAGGGACGCACCTAGCACAGCATAGCCCAGCTCTCAGCGGCTCCAATAGTGTCCCGCTAGCCTCAGCTTCCTCTCAGACCTTGCCAAGGCTTCCATTGCACATGTCCCAGAGAAACCTTCTGCCTCATGCCCTCTTCCCAGTCGCAGCCAAGTGACTAGAGTGACTGAGAAGCGAATCAAAGAAGAAACACCCAACTCCACTCTTCTCCACAGCCCCCTGAGCAGAAGGAAGAGAGGAAGGGAGGGGGAGAGGGAGGGAGGAAGGGAGAGAGGGAGAGAGCTCAGGAGCTCAGTTGCCTTTCCTCTAACGTCCAGGAGATAGCCCTCCACCAAGAGATCTAACGACTCTGAGAAGGGGCAGATGTAGCAATTTGTAGCTACTGTGGGCAGAGACACTCCCAGCAGCCTGTGTTTTCAGCGCCCCATTTACATGGAAGACAAAAATAACTCAGGAGAGGGACCTGGCTGAAAGCTCTTCCTGGGTTTAGGACATCAGAAGAGCTTCTTGGAGCTCATCTCCGGACTAGCTGTGAGCCGGATTTGCTGAGCGTGTTTCCTACTCTGTGAAACCGGGGTAACTGACGTTCCTAGCCTGTCTTCCTCTAGAGTTCTTATGGGAGCAGCGACAGGAGGGAGGTGACCCCATTGGAAGGCTCTGTTCCCCTGCGTGGCATTAAACTGATGTTCATACTGGAAACTAATTCCGAGCACACGGTTCAAGTTCAAGCAACCGTGGTCCCAGAAGGGCCGCACCGAGGTCCCGCGTGGCCTTGGAGGCACCGCAGTGTTCTGTCTTGTCTCCGACACATATTGGTTTACTGCGCCTCTCGGACCCAGTTTTCTCATCTGTAAATGGGCATCGTAGCCCCCTCATCGGGTGGTTGGGGGGATAATAAAGCTCGTAAAGTGCTTTGCCCCGGCGCTTGGCACATAATACGCGCTAAATAAACCCCAGTGACACGAATTCTTAAGTGGATACCGGAGGAAGCCGATTTCCCTCCTCCTGGGGAGCCGACTCCACCTCGGCGGCTTTGGGAGGAGAGCGACAGGGAAGCAGCGGGTGGCGGCCCCGCGCTGAGCGTTGCCACTGCGCGCTCAGGCGCAGCTCCCCGTGCCTCCGTCCTGCTTCTCCCGGCCGGGGCGGATCCTCCGCAGACCCCGCTGGCGCGAAGGCCCGGCTTCTCCCGCCGGGAGCCCTTGGGCCCCGCGCAGCCGGCAGCTGCAGGGCCGAGTTCCCGGTCCGGGCGCCGGTGGTGCCGGGAGGCGCTCGAGCGGGACAGCGCGTGTGAGCGTGTCGGGGAAGCACGCAGTGAGTAACGGTCGACCCGGGATTCCTCTCCGCCGAAGAGCGCGGGGCTCAGCGCCCCGGGTCAGCCGTACTCAGAATAGCAACACCGGCCTGTGTCGTGGGGAGCGAGGTGTTCTCCCCGCGTCCTAATCTCCAATTCCCGGCAAGTTCGCCCGGCTGCGCCTTTCCCACGCGCACCTTCTCCAGCAGAATCTCCAAACTAGTCCCGCACAGGCCTCGCTCTCTCCTGGGGACCCTCAGCCCCACCTGCCCTCTAAGTTTTCCCTCCAGAGACGGGGAATAGAGGACTTGCTCCAGTCACGCCCTCCACCTCCACTTTCCCGGGCTCCTTCTGACAAGTGGTATTTCCCGGCAAAGTCCCCAGAAGCAGAGCAAATGAAAACGCTAGGAGAAAAAGGATTGGTTATAGGATCCGAATCCAGTAAACGACTCCTCTTTTCTTCTCCTGTCCTTCCCTCCCCTCAAAAAGGCACGTTGGAGAATAATCAGGAAATTTCAAATAACCAGGAAATGTGTGGAGGAATGGGGACCCAGAAGGGAACAGCCAATCCAACAGCTGGCTTTTCTTCTCTCAATAGGAGCCCAGTCCTTCTATCGGATATGAATATAGCTACTGTGCATCTCTCCACGAAATATAAATTTTCCAACGAGGCGGCAAGGGTATGA
Organism: Equus quagga; assembly: GCF_021613505.1. Lineage (NCBI taxonomy): Eukaryota > Metazoa > Chordata > Mammalia > Perissodactyla > Equidae > Equus > Equus quagga. The sequence continues at coordinate 91,918,168 of NC_060277.1, read as the reverse complement.
ATTTTCATAGGTACCTCGGATCCTAGAGACATCAAGAGGCTGCAGGTCATAAGAGGGTCTAACAAGGCCGTGTCCACATACAACCACGTTATTACATGAAAACCAGAGATATTTATTCAGATCTTTCTTGTTTAAAAAAAGGGAGGAAAAAAGTCTGTTGAAATATCCAAAGAATTGAAACTATTCGTAAATATATTAATCTCACTGGGCCTCCGGTTGTGCTGGTGGGTGTGGCAGACAGAATCACGGATGTCAACTGCTGTGTCTTGGTCTAAAAACAAAAATACCCCCCCCCCCCCCCCGACCCACCTTTGAGCCTCTGCTTCTCAGCTATGAAATGGAAAGAACTCAAGTCCCCTTTAGACTGTGGGAGCTCTGCCGGGAAGGGACTTTGGGAATTGACATGGGGGGAGGGAATGAGAAGTGCAGCAGACAGTGAGGCAGAGGCCCCGAGACTAAGTCCTGGCTCTGTGTCTTTGATCTCCCCTGGCCTCAGTTTTCTCATCTGGAAGATGGGGATAATACTGATCTCACAGGACTGCTGAAGAATAAACAAAGGAATAGCCGTGAAAATGCTGTATCATTATCAGACTCTCCTCAGTCTGTGCCAAATGAAAGACCATGGCAAGGAGAGCAAGGGTCCAGCTCGGACCCCAGCCCAGGGATGGGTATGAGCATTCCCATGGCTACTTGATTCCCTATACGTGGGCTTAGCTGGCTCAGTCTCTCTCTCTGCCAGATCCAAGGGGGAAGTGAGAGTCCATTGCAGTGGGCCGGCCTCAGCCCCTATTTGCTTTGGCCATGTTGCGACGGCCCTGCTGGGTTTGCCAACAGGATTTCGGTGTTTGCTCTCCCGCCTGGCATGGCTGCTGAGGCAGCTGGCATTCTGCTCCCAATTATCGTGCTGACCAATGTTGCTCACAGCAAAAGGGATCTGTCTCAGCGCTGCCTGCTCCACTTCCTGCTGCTTCTGCCCCCTTCTCAGACGGACGGGGTCCCTTTTTATTATCATTCCTAAGACTCCTAGGCTTGAGAAAGCAGGGTGGTGGAGAGACACCACAGTCACAGTCTTTTCCTTTAAAATGGCTGCCCAAGAAGTACATTCTCAAAGATTAAGAGGAACCAGGAAATAAACCAGGAAAAGAACTCAATGAGCCAGAGAAGCCAGGCACCAATCCTGGATATAAAAGGACTTGTTTTGCTCTTCCACGTTTCTTTCCTTGTGCCTTTTTGGAACAATGGATGTCCGGGAGTAAAGAGGAAGGGGGTCCTTGCTGAAGGTCACCCCAGACCAGTCAGAGCCCATGGTTTGGGAGAGTTATGGCGGAAGCGTGATTGGCAGGTGCCTGATGGGAAGAACACATGCTCAGAACAAAGACAACCCCTCCCACCCCAAGGCAGCTCCTGGAGCCTCCAGCCACCTCCCCAGCACACCGTGTATGCTCGGAAACATGTAACACCCTCTATGTGACACGTGGCCTGCTTGGCTTTCTGACGCTGCTGGTTAATAACTTAAGAGTCATGGCAGGAGAATGCAAAATAATTTAAAGCAATGCTTCATAAATTGCAGTTCCAAGGTCTTCATTGCCTTCCTAACAATTTGCAAAACCCGTTTTATTGCTTTTTTAGATTCCTTGAGTTGAAATGCCACTGTGTGCTGTAATTAAGCTAAGTGACATGCCAGCTGTAAAGACAGGAGTTATGAATGACTACATTCAGCTCATGTAATAACCCAGGATGGGTCGGGGACAACGCTTGGAACAGCTGCCAATCTGCCTGACTCGCCTTCCCTGCCAGAGTAGAAGGAAAACTGGAATCTGAAATCGCCTTTTAAGGCTGGGGGAGAGTTCCCCAGCCTGTTCCAGGCGTGTTAGGGGCTGTCCAGTGTGGGGTGAGCCAGAAGTGGCTCCCAAACAGAGCTATGCATCAGAACCCTCTGAGAGAGCTTTCTAAATACAGGTCAACACCCCCACCCCTGACCAATTTGGGCCGGGGTGGGGGGGGCCACATGTCGTTTGAGCTGCCCAGGTAGTTCTGAACCTGGGGACCAAGAAAGCCTGCCCAATCAAGATGGCTATTTTTAACAACTTGGTCTTTAGGAAAATCATTTTTGTGTTTGGAAACCTTTCCTTCAGTATTGCTCTTTTAAATCCATCTGGGGACAGGAATCCATACAGCAGCTTTATGAAACAGAACCCGGATCTCCATCCTCCAAAAGCTCCTCTTCCCAGTGTTTCTATTTTCTCTCAGGGGACTCCGTTCTTTTGAAGCCATCTTTCTTGCTCCCTTTCCGTTCTCCCCTCCATTTGTCCAGCTGCCACGTCCCAGCTCTACAGTGTTTCTCTCACCTGCCTCCTGCTTTTCCTCCCCACAGTCAGCCATCCTAACAGGGGCTGCAAGGGCTTGACCCTGGGCCATCATCCGAGCCTCCTAATGCTCTCCCACCTTCAGTCTCTCGCCTTGCCAATCATCCATCCTACCATCTACTACCAGATTCATCTTTCTAACACTGAAATCTCTCTCCCATTCAAAAACCTTCAGTGGTTTCCCATTGCTCACTTGAACAAGGCAAACACTTCCCAGGATAACATTTTAGACCCTCCACAATATTAACTCATTCAGTAAATATTTAATGAATTCCTGTTATGTCTGAGGCACTAGGCTAAACTCGGGAGATATAAAGATGTAAAGATGTGGTACGGTCCAGTGGGGAGACAGCCATGCAAACGAGTCCACCATCATGAGGAGTGCAGTAATGGCAATTTAAACAAAGGGCCCTGGGGTCACCAATATGGTCTCTTAAGCTATCTTTCCCCTGTCATCTCCCAATTTTCCTTTCTGGTCCAACCAAATTGGACTAGACTACTTCCTGATCATGTTCAGGGTTGTTATTTTCTTCCAGGCCTCCATACCTCAGTCCCACACTTCATGTCCACTTTTAAAAATCCTATTTATTTTTCCTGCCACCTCAAATATCGCCTCCTCCAATGAAGTGGACTACATCCTCCCAGCTGGGTGTGTGAGGGCATTTCCTTCTCATCTACTGACACTTTTTTAGTCGCACTTAACTCAGGATTGTTCTTCGTGGACCTGTCTTACTGCACTGCACACTCCACGGGGGCAAGGACTGCCACAAGCATTTTTTGTCTCCCACAAGCATTCAGTAGAGAGTTGCTCTGCAGAGCCCTGTGGGTGAAGAGGCAGGAGGTGGGTGGGCCTAGGAAGGCTGCCTGCCGTTTTGCCTTTTCCCTGGATAATCCAGAGCTGTTAGTCTCTAGGCAGGACGGGCTACATCATTTGGCAGGCCCAGTGCAAAATGAAAATGCAGGGTTCCTTGTTCAAAAATTATTCACAATTTCAAGAGCATTAAACAGAGCATTAAACCAAGTGCAGGGCCCTTCTAAGTACAGGGCCCTGGTGACCGCATAGATTGCATGTCCATGAAGCTGACCTGTTTCTAGGATCAAAGGTGCTGGTACCAAACTGTCCCTTGGGAAGACAAATAACTCTGACTTCACCTTATTAAGAGACTTCCTTTTTATCATCAGGAACCTTGACTGCCTGGAGCTGGTGACTAGGGAGGAAAAGGCAGAGCTGTAGAGCTTCTGGGAAGCCCCATTTAGCAAGTCTTACATCTTCTGCCTGGGCCAGGTTATGATGCATGACAACCTGATAATGACAACGGGAGAACCGGCCTCAGATCAGTCTATTTTGAGCCTTCTAAATGGTATCGAGAATGGGCTAGTGAAGGGGTAGCGGGGGACGACTTGAGGTGACAGTTAAGCTTTTACTAGTCTGCCCAGTGATAACCAGGGCTTCCTTCTTCTGCCATCCAGGTGGGCCTTGACTTAATTACTAAAAAGAACCCTACACTAGCAGCCCTTGAAAACCAGGCCTAGGTGGAGCTGAAGGTGTTGTGTACACGTGTGTGCTTTACAGTTGGACACAAATGGCTTGAGTCCAACTTCTCCATTCAATATCTTACATACTGCAGGTCTTTTGCCTGAGGGGTACTGTAATCTTCAAGCATCCCAGAATCCCCTGACATCCTTGAGGCCAGAAATTCATTCCTCTGGGAATCCATAAGGCAAAGCTGGGTCACCATTGTGAAGCAGGTGCTTGACTACAGACCTCACCCTTCTTCCACCCCTTCCCCATACTCCTCCTCCAGCGCTCTGTCAGGGATCTGACTCAGGAAGGGCAAGGGAGGCAAAAATCTTGGGTTACATTCCTGGAGAGGGGGGAGATTGAACTGGCAGACAAAGTGAGATGTCATGCCTGGAGGCTAGCCAGGGCCCATGCTGGGCAGAGACACGGCAGCCACAGCGCCCCCTAAAGGGCCACCTGACGCTCTGGGCTCCCAGCAAGAGGGTAGGGCTCACTGTAAACCATTCATCCAAAGAAATTCTTCAAAGGTTCCTGACACATTTTCAGTGGATTTGGAGCTTTCTTAACGAGGGGATCTCGGGAGAACTGTCTCTTCCCCTCCCCGTCCCATTCTCACTCTGGATCAGGCTCCTTGTCCCGGCATTGAGCATGGCGATTTATTTTATTAATGTACACTTGAAGGGAAAATGCATCATTTCTGCAGGTCGACGGAAGAATCACCTGCAGGCTAGACACTCTCACCTCACCTCTGTCTTCGCTGGCGGGATTGAGTTGGGCTGGTAAGGGAGGCAGCAGGATGACGTTTGGGCACTGAGGTGGCTGGGCTGGGAGAAGGCGTGGTCTTTACCTGGTGAAGTTACAACTGCCCCAACTCCCTTACTCAGGGCCCAGAGTTCTCCATCATGCCTAGCCCTTTCTCTCTTTTCTCTTTGCAGTTGAAGACCAGCTGACACAAGCCTATTGGTGGACGGAGGGCTTTGAACTCCTGGAAATTTTGAGTCCTTCTCTGAACGCTCCTCCCCTCACATTGCTGTATCTGGGGGAGAGTTCTGGATGCTGGTGCCACATGAGTAACCCATAGGAATGCCACTAGTGGGGCAAATGGGGTGTGTCCTGGGGCAGCACCAGTAACTCCCAGAAGTCATGGTCCTACAGCGCTGTAAGCTAACTGGGAAGACACAAAAGGCAAGGCTATTGGCCTCAGTGGTGCTAAGGGGAGGTCATTACAAGATCAGGATATCTAGCTGAGGAAATAAAACTTTCAGTTAATTCTATGGACATTATAGACACTGTAGGAAAAGATAAATCATTTCCTGGGAGTAAGAAGTGGAAAGGGAAAAAATGGCAGAGATCCAGTCTGATTCTGGAAAAAAGAAAAAGATTTTTCTTAGATTTTCCTTTAAAATGGCCACTAGAATATTCACATCAATGAACTCATCATTCCCATTCCCATCTAGAGGGTCAGGAATTACTCAGGTGACTCACATCCATAGCACCAGAAACCCAGTTTACCTACACAGCATCATCTTCCTGTATCCTTACAGCCCCCAAATTGATAGGGATCATTTAAGAGTTGCCAACATGGCTGGCTGGAGATAAGTGGTAGTGGTTAAGAGCACAGGCTTAGGAGTTCTCACTGTCTGTGTGCCCTTGGGCAAGTTACTTAACCTCTCTAAATCTTGGTCTCCTCATTTGAAAAAAGAGAATAACAAAGGTACTCACCACAAAGAGTTGCTTTGAGGATTGATATAATGTATGCAAAGGTTTTAGTACACAGAAAGCAAATGTGTCTTGTCCAGTCCATGCTGGGCTCATCACCATCAGCACAGTATTATCATCATCATCATCATCATTATCATCACCATCATCATCATATCACTGCAGCTACCACTTATTCAGTAAGGTGCCAGGCAGCCCATTTTAGCAAGTTTTTAATTATCACTAAATTCCTACAAAATGGGCCATTTATCCCTTAAACCTAACTTTTCACGGATCTGAAACCCTGGTCTCAGTGACCGACCCACTGTGAAAGTAGACCCAGAGGAAAGATGATGAGATTATAGTGATTTAAGCAGGAAGATGGAGGAATTTGTCAGGGCTCCATTCCTCACATGGGTCAGGACAGGCTCTAAGTTCATGGCAGAGTGGTACAGAGGAAGAAACATCGGGCTCTTTGTCCAGAGCCCATTACTCGTGTGAGGTTGTACCAGTCATCTACTGTCCCCAAACCTTGATTCTCTTCACCTGCAAACTGATGATAAGATAATAATATCTGCCCTGCCAACCTCACAGCGTGGACCTGAGGATTACAAGAGATATGGTACGTAAACTTGATGCATGGAAGGCGTTATTATTACACCTCCCAAGTAATTTGGACCTCTGCTCTTTCCTTGTTTCATTCAAACACTACGTATTATGCAGAAGCCCTATTCCCACGCCACATTTGTAAATCAGTGTGTTAATAGACAGGCATTCAGCTGCACATAATTAGACTTTGGCTAGTTTGCCTTGTATGTGTAGTCCATTATGGTCTGATTAGTCGGGAATTTTTAGAAGCCATTATTTTACCTAAAAGCAGAGGGCCTGCTCTGAGATCTGGTGGCTCCACAGGAAAATCTAGGAGGCCCTGCTTAGTCTTGGCCATCTCTGCTACCTGCGGAAATGCCTTCAGCAAAGAGCCATTTATTATGCCCTCAGCTCTAACTGAAGACTAGTATTAAAAACGCCATTTGAAAGAAAGATAGTGTGGCTTTAAGAGCTTGGGGCTTGGGAATCAGAAACATCTGACTCAGATCTTTGCTCCCCCACTTGAAAGCCGTGGGACCTCCTGAATGTTAAACCTTATGCGCTTTGGTCCTTAGGTTTTTTTCTTTTCTAAAGTGCACAATTGTGATTGGAAGGAAATTAAATAAAACACATATCGAGAAGAGTGCTGGCACCTATATGGTAGGCTACCAAAAAAGTATAATTATTACCTTCGTTAAAATTCATTAAAAAAACATGTCAGTGCCTTCAGTCATTGTCCGCTATGGTAGTAAAAGTCTATAATGACCACATGACAAACCCCTCTTAGAAATTAGAGCCAGGGAAAGAAGTACGTCCTAAAGACCTATGTGTTTGCTAGGTGAGTAAACTTATCTTTACTCCTTTAGGAGGAAATATCAAAAACTCTGCCTACAAAAATCCCAGAGTTTCTCAGGGAGTCTGAATCTAAAGTGGACTTTGCTAAACAATGACACAAAGAAGAGGCGTCTCATGTCAGACCAAGATGCATCTGAGGGAGAAGCTCTCCTCACTCCCAGCTCGCTACAACCCAAAGCTGGTGCTGAGTAGCCACTCACGAGTGCCAGCACATACAGGGATGTGCCGAGAGCTCAGGGGATGGAGTAACCAACAGAACCAGTCCCAATCTTTGAGGAGTGCCTGGTCTGGGTTGGGAGTTGGGGGAAGGGGCGGGAATGAAGGCCCTGACTCCATGGAGACCCTAGTTTGATGGTGGAGACATAGTCTGTGTCCTTAGGGAGTTTCTGTTCTGACTGGGGAGACAAAAAAGATCAAAACAGAATGCTGTGTTTGGCCCTTTCTGCTAAGAGGTTCAGAGCCAAATTCAGTGGTCAATGCAGGAAGCACTGGATCACACCCTCTTAACATAATTATCTCCTCCCTTTCTCTGTGTGGCTTCTGATCATTACAACTTCATTTTAACAGTCATACTGAATCCAAATTGTCACTGTAAGCTGCTACATGACCTCCCTTCTTTTAACAGTACGAGCATAAATAGAAATAATTAGGTAACCCTATCTTTACTTAAAATTCCAGTACTGGAAAATAATGAACCAAAGATAGTGCGAGTGGGTTTGAGCTCCGTAAAGATCGGGGAGTTTTGTTCCAAAAACAGGCCCACACGCCAGGCCTGGCTGTCACAGATCCCTCTGCCCAGGCCTGAGTGGCGACGGAGGGCAGCGCTCGCTACCACACTGGAGAGACTTACGCAAAAGACAAATTCCCAGGGCTCCATCCCAAACCTCTTGTGTCAGAATTTCCAGGGGTGTGGCCTAGGAAACCAAAGGCTTAACAAGGGCCCCCACATGATTTATACCATCAGGGAAGTTTGGGAAACACCAGGCCCAGTTTTTCTCTAAGGGTGGTGAGAAGACCATCAGAATAACCTAGAGGAGCTTCTTAAAATGCAGATTCCTGCCCCACCCGCCGCAGGCCTACTGAATGGGAATTTCTGGGCGCAGGCCTTGGAATATGCATTTTTATGCTGAATATGCATTCATCACCCAAAGTGGTACCTATAGGCTGATGTTTCCTCGCTGGCCCTCCTGCGGTGTGAGCCACTGCTCTCGAGGGGGCCAGGTCAGACTGTCTGGTCACAGTCTGCTTTAGGTGGCAGGAGCAAGGGAGATGGTTAAACTGTATAGCCTTCTTCTTTAGGCAGCTAAACATCACAAATCCCTCTACTATACATGAGGCTACGTGTAGAGCTCTCCTAAATTTTACACCCACCTTCCTCAGAAGCACTCAAGTTCTGACAGAGGGCTCCTTGCTATCTCTTTGGGCCTTTCACAGAGTGGAGTCAAAGCTTCAAGTCCTTTGTTTCCAAATCTTCTCAGCCTCCACTGTCCTGTTGTTCTGCCCCCTCAGTATACGCCTTGACAGGGCCAGCTTTGGGGACAAGTGACCTGGACCTAGGCCAGGCGGGCACAGCATGAAAGGTGTGGAAATCAATCCCTCATGGTTGACATGGTTCTACTTCTGGGATCATCAGTTATGACTGTCTTAATTTTAGCCATCAGTGGAAGACAAGGCAGAGTGCACTTAAGCAGTGGGGACAGATCAGTCACAGCAGAAATAGACATTGCAAAGGGGTCACGTCTTGACTGAGGTTAGTCTTAACTGTCTACTTACCTTTATGTTGTCATCGATCCATCCATCCATGTGCCTACCCAACATTCCATAAATATATACACATAGCGCCTGCCAAGGCACCCGAAACATTAAGGGAATGTGGGTGGGCCTACCTACTTCCTCTCACATCCTTTTTGGCCAGAGATCAGGCAGTGACGGTATGCTTCCTGATTCTGTCTACACAGGTCCCTCATAGCACCTGTATGGCTTCGGCCGGGCCTTGGATCCAGGCGGGCTGGAGTGGCCACCACCAGCAGATCATTCGGAGAAACATCTTGGCCGTGAGAACTCTGCAACAGGAGGAGGGAGGAGACGTCCAGCTGCCTCTTCTTGCCAGAGCTTCGCCTGTGGAAGTAGCACTCCTGGGTGAGGGAGGGGTGTTCTGGAACGGCAAAGTCATTGACATCATCAAGTTGTGCTGCTGGCCTCAGACAGATTCCTGGCAAAGGCCACCTCCCACCAGGGTCCCCTGGCCTAAAACTAGTGGAAGCTCTCAAATCAGAATTAGCCATTACTCCTTTCTTCCAAATAGTTTCTCTCCCTGTTTTTTCATACTGAATGCCCCCAAGTGGCACAGGCTGAGCTGACTGGGCCTCAACCGAATGAGAACCAGGAAATGTTGAAGAGGGTACTGAAACATAGCACTCTATTTTTATTTTTCTTATCTTCTCAATAAGACTAGAGACTCCCTAAGGACAGGGACTAGTCTCCACCATCAGACTGGGGTCCCTCTGAGGGCAGGGACTGCAGCGCCCCCCTCAGGCTGAGTGCTCCCCTAAGATGAGGACTGGTCCTATTGGTTACTCCATCCCCTAAGCTCTTGGCACATCCCTGTACACACCGGTACTCACGTGACTGGTTACTCAGCTTTGGACTGTGGTGAGCTGGGAGCAAGGAGAGCTTCTCCCTCAGTCGCATCTTGGTGCACAGCTCTGACATCAGATGCTCCTTCTTCATGGTATTCTTTAGCAAAGTCCAGGTTGGGTTCAGACTCTCCAAGAAGCTCTGGGATTTTGTAGGCAGAGAAACTTTTGATATTTTCCCCTGGATGAGGTGCTGGGAGATTTGATGCTGCTTGTATTTAAAGGAGACCAGCCTGTCCATCTCTGGGCTACTGCATTCAGAGCTTGTTGTCACGGTCACGCTTAGCAGAGACTCAGGAGAGTCTGAGACCTGGGTAGTGGATTCTGGGGAGGTTTCTACTGAGGTTAGAGGCTGGAAGAGAAAACAGTCCAAAATGAGATTGCAGAAAGCAAAGGGCTCCTTCCTATGCCGTTCTTGATAAAACAGAGTAAGAGCTGAGTTCATTGGCAGCAGGAAAGATTTAGGTTAGAATAGTTTCCTAATAATGAATTGGTTAAAGGTTAGGGCAGAAGATGATGGGGAATGCCCACAGAGCCTCCTCTGGAGGTCTTTAAACATGAGAGAGGTTTCAAACAGTATCTTGTATTCAGAAAAATAGGTATTATTTCACAGCTCTTAGACTGGCAAAAATTAGAAAGCTATCAGTGTTGGTGGGATGTCTGGGTATAGGGATTCTCGTGCACTGCTGATGAAAGGTAGACTGGTACAGCCATTCTGATGAGCCATCTAGAAATACTTGGTAAAATGGGATTACAAATATCCTGTGACCCAGCAATTCCGCTCCTAGGTAATACATACTAAATAAGTTATTAGATAGCTCCTTTAAAAAAAGTATGTACATTAATGTTCCTGGAAACATTATCCACAATAGGTGAAAGGTGAATACAACCCAAATGTCCACCAACAGATAAAGAATCAATAAACGAAATGTGGTAGATATATACAATGGAATATTATTCAGCCTCAAAAAGGAAAGACATTCTGATACATGCTACAACATGAATGAATTTTTTTTCCTTCTTCTTCTCTCCAAAGCACCCCCAGTACATAGTTGTATATTCTAGTTGTGAGTGCCACCGAAGCAGAGCACATGAACTTAACCACTCGGCCACGGGGTGGGCCCCTGGATGAACTTTGAAAACCTTATGTTAAGTGAAATACGCCGGATATAAAAGTAGAAATATTGTATAATTCTACTTATATGAGGTACCTATAGTAGTCATAAAGGCAGAAAACAAAAGAGAGAGGAACAACGTAAGGCAGAAAGAATATTTGAAGAAATAATGGCCATAAAATTCTCAAATTTGGTGAAAGACATTAATTTGCAAAGCCAACAAGCTCAAGAATCCTAAATAGAATAAATACAAATAAAACTAAATCCAGACACATCATATTGCATTTCAAATTGCTAAAACCCAGGGATTAAAGACAGCAACCAGAGAAAAATGACACATTACATATAGGGGAAAATGTTATGAATACAGTTGACTTCTCATTTAAAAAGAAAAAGAAGAAAACCAGAACTTTTTTTTTTTGAGGAAGATTAGCCTTGAATTAACATCCACTGCCAATCCTCCTCTCTTTTTGCTGAGGAAGATTGGCCCTGAGCAAATATCTGTGCCCATCTTCTTCTACTTTATATGTGGGACGCCTGCCACAGCATGGCTTGATAAGCAGTGTGTAGGCCCGTGCCTGGGATCCAAACCAGCCAACCCTGGGCCACCGAAGTGGAGTACATGAATTTAACCACTACATCACCAGGCCAGCCCCCAGAACATTTTTTAAATGCAGCAAGAAAAAAAAATATCATCCAGAATTCTAGGTCCAACTAATATATCCTTAAAAGTGAAGACTAAAGACACTTTCAGATAAACAAAAACAGAAAATTCATCACCAGCAGATAGACATGCACTACAATAAATACTAATAATATGTTAGTTCAAAAGAAGGAATAAGTTTCCTATATTTAAAATTAAGTACAACTTTACCTCTAAGTAGATTCTGACAAGCTGAAGATGCATATTGCAAGCCCTAGAATACTAAAAAAAAAAAAAAAAAAAATGCAAAAAGTTCTAAATAAAAGAAAACAAAGGAATTAAAACTAGCAAATATCCAATTTTCAGTTAACCCAAAAGAGGGCAGAAAAGGAGGAACACAGGAAAAAAGGCAAAAACAGAAGAGATGAATAGAAAAACAACATGCTAGATGCAGACCTACGCACCGCTTATTGGGCCATGCTGTTGCAGGATCCCACATGCAAAGTGGAGGAAGATGGGCACAGATGTTAGCTCAGGGCCAATCTTCCTCAGCAAAAAAAAAAGAGGAGGATTGGTGATGAATGTTAGCTCAGGGTTAATCTTCCTCAAAAAACCCCACAAAACAAATAAAATTTCAACCCTAAATTCAATCATATTAATAATTGTATTAAATGAAAATAGAGTAAACACTCCAATCAGAAGGCAGAGGCTGTCATACTGGGTGTCTTAGGTCTGTCTATAAGAGATGTCCTTTAAATACAATGAGAAAAATGAGTTGAAAGTAAAAAGATTTAGAGGCAGGCCCGTGGCCCTAAGTTTTCACGCTGTGCTTCGGTGGCCCAGGGCTGTGCTGGTTCAAATCCTGGGCGCGGACCTGGCGCCACTCATCAGGTCATGCTGAGGCAGCATCCCACATACCACGACTAGAAGGACCCACAACTAAAATATACAACTATATACTGGAGGGACTTTGGGGAGGAGAAGAAGGAAAAGTGAAATCTTAAAAAAAAAAAAAGAAAGTAAAAGGATTTAAAAACAAAGATATATCATGCATGTACTAGTCACAACCAGCAGGAGTGGTTATATTAATATCAAACAAAATAGATTCTAAGATAAGGAATATTATCCGGGATAAAGAAGATTTTATTTCATGATGATAAAAGGTCACTATCAAAAAGATAAAATGATTTAAAAAGTGTACCTAATAAAAGAGCTTTAAAATACATGAAATAAAAACTGACAGAACAAAATATAGAAATAAACAAACCCACAATTGTGGGTTGAGATGTTAACATCCCTTTCTCAGAAATTAACACAAAAAGGAGACACCAAATTAGTCTGAATACGGAAAATCTGAACAATTATCAACCACAGTGATCTAACTGACATGTACAACACATACTCAACAACCGTATAATACACATTCTTTTCAAGTGAACAGGGAACATCCATTGAGATAAATCATTTGCTAGGCCATAAAATAAGCCTTGATAAATTTTAAAAACACTGAAATTTTACAAAGTATGTACACTAATCACAAAAGAATTAAATTAGAAACTAGTAACAATAAGATATCTAGAAAATTCCTAAATATTTAAAACTTAAACAATACACTTCTAGATAACCCATGGGACAAAAAGGAAATTAGAAAACATTTTAAACTGAATGATAATAAAAATGTAACACACCAAAATTTATGGTATGCAGATAAACTAGTGTTTACAGAGAAATTTATAGTGCTAAACACTTATATTAGAAAGTAAGAAAGGCTTAAAATAAATAATCTAATTTTCCACTTTAAGAGGCTATAAGAAGGTGATTGAATTAAACTAAAAGCTGGTAGAGAGAAGAAAATAATAAAGATAATACTGAAAATCAATGAAATGGAAAATAAACTGTAGAGAAAATCAACAAAGCCTAGCATTGGTTCTTTAATTAATAAAATTGATACACTTGTTGTAAGATCAAGATAAAGAAAGAGGAAACACAAATTACTTTTATCAGCCATGACGGAGCATATCACTATGGATCCTGAAGACATCAAAAGGATAACGGGAAAATCTTAAGTGACCAGAAGAAGTAGCAGTTTGGTTCTTGTTCTAGGTAAGATGGATTAAGTATGTTATATCCTGTCTCTCCCACCGATTGTACCTATAAAACCTGCACGGAATGCATGCATAAAGTAGCTCTTTGAAAATTTTGAAAAGTAAGCAGTAGCAGGCATATTGGGAAAGATGAGAATTCAAAGTACCAGCAAGGCAGCAATGAGTTGACTGTCTTCCTTCCCGCGTCCCCTGACCTGAACTCAAGGCAACTCAAAACTCAGAAGTGGGTACTGGGGAGTAGACAGAGAGATCTCTAGGAGAAACCCTACAGTTTTGGTTCAAAGACCTTTTTTTCTTCTTTTCTTTGCTCCACTCTCTTGAGCCCCCACCTCCATGAAATCCTGACGTAGTGGCAGCAGTGGCAGCAACAGAATCACCAGCCGGCCTGAAAGAACCTGAAGCTCTGAGGGAGAGGAACCTTCCTCTCCAAGTGGAAGAGCTGCGGTCCCAAGAGGGTGGAGTGACCCCCTAATACTTTTTTCTCTCTGTGATCTCCTGCCACTTGGCCCTGGAAGTAGGTATAGTCACAGGAAGTGTGCCACAGAGCAGGGTAACTAAAGCTCCAGGTTTCAGGCCAGAAGCCTCAAAAAAAAAAAAAAAAAATCAGAATCAGAAAAGATGATACGAGGGAGATTGTGGAGAGGAAGGAACTTTGGAAAGTGACTCAACAAAGTGGCTTATGGATTCCTGGGCGCACCCCAGAGCTAGCCATGTGCAACTCTGACCCTAGACAGCTTACCAAAGACTTTGAGAACTGGACTAAGGGACAGATCACCCATGGAAAAGATCTGCCATGCGAACACTAGTCAAAGGAAAGATGCAGTGACTCTGAGTATCAGACAAGGTAGACCGCAGAGCAAAGAATTACAAGTAAGAGAGAGAAAGAGACATCACATGACAATAAAAGGGTCAATTGGCCAAGACATAACAATCCTAAGTGTATACGTAACTAATGACAAAGCTTCAAAATACATGAAGGAAAAGCTACCAGAAATGAAAAGAGAAATAGACAAATTCACAATTATAGTTTGAGTTCAACTTTCCTCTCTCAGTAACTGATAGGACTAGTACACAGGAAATTAACAAAGTTGTAGAAGAACTGAACGACATCATCAACCAAATAGATCTGATTGACCCACTACCCAACAACAGCAAAATACAAATTCTTTTGACAGGCACATGGAACATTCTCCAAAAGAGACCATATCCTGGGTCATAACGTAAACTTTAGCAAATCTAAAAGAACTGAAATCATATAAAGTGTGTTCTCTGACTACATGGAATTAAAGTAGAAACCAGTAACTGGAAAATCTCTAAACAATTGAAACTTAAACACACTTCTAAATAATCTGTAAGTCATAAAGGAAGTCTCAAGTGAAATTAGAAAATATTTTAGACTAAATGAAAATGAAAATACAATACAGTCGTGTACCACAAAATAACACTTTGGCCAACAATGGACTGCGTATACAACAGTAGTCCCATGAGATTAGTACCATATAGCCTAGATGTGCAGTAGGCTAGACCACCTGGGTTTGTGTAAGTGCATGCTATGATGTTTGCACAATGACAAAATTGCCTAATGATGCATTTCTCAGAACATATCCCTGTCGTTAAGTAACCCATGTCTGTATATCAAAATTTGTGGTATATAGCGAAAGCTGTGCTTAGAGAGAAATTTAACATTAAATTTTTATATTAGAAAAGAAGGTCTTAAGCAATAATCTAAGCCTCCTCCTTAAGAAACTAGAAAAAGAAAAGCAAAACAATCAAAAGCAAGCAGAAGGAAAGTAATAATAAGAGCAGAAATCAATGAAATACAAAAAAGAAAAAGAGAAAAAACAATGAAACCAAAACCCAGTTCTTTGAAAAGATCAATAAATTGATAAACTCCTAGCAACACTTACAAAGAAAAAAAAAGGAGTGAAAGAATGAACAAAATATTAATATCAGGAATGAAAGCGAGGGTCTGCAGAGGGACTCTGCAGATATTAAAAAGCTAATAGGGGACTACTAGAAACAACTCTTTATATATAAATCCAACAACTTAGATAAAGTGGACCAATTCCTCAAAAACCACAAACCACCAAAACTCACTCAAAATAAAATACATAACTGTTAAAGAAATTAAATTTGTACTTTAAAAATTCCAAAAAAGAAATCTCCAGGCCCAGACACTTTCACTGGAGAACTCAAGCCAAATATTTAAACAAGAAGTAATGACAATTCTACACCATCTCTTCCAGAAAACAGAAGGCAAGGGAACACTTCTCAATTTATTTTATGGAGCCAACATTATCCTGATATTTAAGACAGACAAAGAAAGTAGATAAAAAAAAAAAAAAACTATAGAGCAATATCTCTTATGAACACAGACATAAAAATCCTCAATAAAACCTTAGTAAATTGAGGCCAGCAATGTGTAAAAAGGATACTACACCATTGCTAAGTGGGTTTATTCCAGGAATGCAAGGCTGGCTTAGTATTTAAAAATCAATCAGTGTAATCCACCATATTAACAGGCTAAAGTAGAAAAACCATATGATCCTATCAATTGATACAAAAAAAAAAAACACTTGACAAAATTCAATATTCATTCATGATTTAAAACAACTCTCAGCAAACTAGCAAGAGAAGTGAACTTCTTCAACCTGATAAAGGACGTCTACAAAAACCCTACAGCTAACATCATACTAAATGGTGAAAGACTGAATGTTGCCCCTCTAAGACTGGAAACAGGGCAAGGATGTCTACTCTCTCCAGCCCTATTCAACATTGCACTAGAAATCCTAGATAGTGCAATAAGGTGAGAAAAAGAAATAAAAGGCATAAAAATTGGAAAGAAAGAAGTAAAACTGTCTTTATTTGAAGATGACATAACTGTTTATGATGAAAATCCTAAAGAATCTATAACAACAACAAATACTTACTGGAATTATAAGGCACAGAAGCAATTCAATGAGAAAGGAAAGTCTTTCCAATAAATAGTGCTGGGAATAGATATACATATGGGAAAAACAAACCCTGGTTCCCATCACCTAGCATACTCAAAAATTAATGTGAAATGGATCATGGACCTATACACAAAGCTACAGGAAGAAAGCTTTTAGAGAAAACCTAGGGGGCTGCCCCATGGCCGAGTGGTTAAGTTCGAGCGCTCTGCTTCAGCGGCCCAGAGTTTTGCTGGTTCGGATCCTGGGCGCAGACATCGCACCACTCATCAAGTCATGCCGAGGCAGCGTCCCACACAGCACAACCAGATGGACCTACAACCAGAATGTACAACTATGTGCTGGAGGGCTTTGGGGAGAAGAAAAAGAATAAAAAAAGAAAAAGAAAAAACCTAGGCATCTTTGTGACCTGGGGGTGCATGAAAATTTCTCACATAGAACACAGAAAGCAATAACCATAAAAGAAAAATTAGTAAACTTCATCAATATTAAAACTTTTCACTAATCAAAAGACGCTATTTAAAAAAAGAATAGGCAAGTTTCAGGCTATAACTCAATAGTAAAAAGAGCAATAATCCTATTTTATAAAAGGGAAGGAGGCAAAAACTTGAACAGACTCTCCACAAAGAAAGATATATGAATGGCCAATAAGCACTTGACAACGTACTCAACATGGTTAATCATCAGAGAAATGCAAATGAAACCCACAATGTGAAATCACAACATAGCCATTAGAGTGGCTAAAATTTCAAGCACAGATAACACCAAATATCAGCAAAGATGGAGCAACTGGAATTCTCATTTACAGTTGGCTGAAATGCACAATGATACAATCACTTTAAATAAAGAGTTTGGAGTTTCTTCTAAAGTTATACACAGATCTACCCTTTGACCTAGAAATCCTTTTCCTAGGTAGCTATAAGAGAAATTTAAACATATGTCCATAAAAAATAATTGCACGGGAATGTTCATAGGAGCTTTAATCACAATAGCAATAAAACAATAATACTAGGAAAAAATCCAAATGTCAATATTACATAGTATAGTCCATACTATATAGTATATCACCTATAGAATATTTGGGTGATACTATATACTATGTACAGGAGAATGATAAACAAACTAGTATATTTGTACAGAGGAATACAATTCAGCAATAAAGAACAAACTATTGGGATACCCAACAACATGAATGAATCTCACAAATACAATACTGAGCTAAAGAAGCCAGACACAAAAGAATATATACTACATTATTCCATTTACATAAAATTCTGGAATAGGCAAAACTAAGCTGAAAAAAGTCAGAGTCAGGAGAGTGAATGCCTCAGAGAAGGATGCAGGGGGCGGGGGCAATTGCCTGGGAAAGGACGGGAGGGAACACTTTGAAGATATCAGAAGGTTCTATACCATGATAGGGCTATGGGTTACGTGAGTGTATTTATTTGCCAGAATTGTACAGTTAAGATTTGAGTATTTTATTCATTCATTTTGTTTTTTAACGCTAAGTGTTTCTGAATTTGTAGATGCCCTGTAACTCCAAAGATGTCCATTCAGTCATCTTGGACCAAGAATCATTAGGAGATAGAAGTTAATTCAGGTGGCAAAAAACTTTTCAATTATCTCTCAGCATAACTTTTTAAATATTGATTTTGTCACTACATATCAAATTGTACTTTCTTTTTCTATTAAAAAACAAAACTTAAACCAAAACCAAACAATAAAATAAAACAGTGAGTTTAAAAAAAAGACTTTAGCATTTTAATACATATAAATTGAATCTTAAAATGAAAAGAACAAACAAGGCTCAATAAGAAAAAAATAGGACATAGAATGAGATAATTCAATCATATTTAAATAAATTTTAAATGTATGCATTTAAAAAATCCCTACTTTGCAAGGAAACATACTAACAAGAGATGGTGGGGGGCTGGCCCACGACCAGGTGGTTAAGTTTGTGCATTCCGCTTCAGTGGCCCAGGGTTTCACCCATTTGGATCCTGGGCACAGACCTAGCACTGCTCATTGAGCCATGCTGAGGCGGCGTCCCACACAGCACAACTAGAAGGATCTGCAACTAGAATATATAACTGTGTAGTGCAGGGCTTTGGGGAGGAGGAGGAGGTGAGGGAGGGGGAGGGAGAGGGGAGGAGGGAGGGAGAGGAGGAGGAGGAGGAGGAGGAGGAGGAGGAGAAAGATTGGCAACAGGTGTTAGTTCATGTGTCAATCTTAAAAAAAAATTTTTTTTAGTTAAAAAAATAAAACAAAAACAGAAGATGGTGGATAGGACAATGGGAGGTGAGGACGGGGATAGAGGGCAAAGTAAATAAATAAGACAGGCAAAGGCCTTGAATGAACCAGGCATGATACAGTGTCCTGAACCAAGGATTTTGATTAAATCAATCTTCTGCACATGAAACCCAAAACAGTAACAACAATAATAATAAAATGTTGCTACCTTATTCTTAAAAATCTCTTTAGAGTTAAGTAGCACTGCTTTAAGTCTTAGGTTAATGAGAAAAGAACAAAGGTAGTCTAAAGAAGCAGCAGTAATGGCCAGTCCTTACTGGCTGCTAGTGGTTAAGTTTGCACACTCCGCTTGGGTGGCCCGGGGTTCGCTGGCCTGGATCCCGGGGGCAGACGCACACACTGCCCATCAAGCCATGCCATGATGAGCATGAGGAAGATTGGCATGGATCTTAGCTCAGGGACAATCTTCCTCACCAAAAAAAGGAAGTAGCAGTAATATTAAAATAATAACTGATGCTTTCTGAGTCCTGTATGTCTAACACCACTCAGCATTTTCATGGATCCTTCCACTTAATCCTCACAGCAATCCACTGGTTGATACTGTTATTAAAACTCCATTTTTTTAGATGGAGAAACTGAGCCTCAAGGAGATTAGAGTGACTTGATGAAAGTCATATATATAATAAAAGGAGACTCCAGGATCCAAACAGAGGCAGCCAGATCCCCAAAGTGTACTCTTTACTCTTTGTGTGTGTATATATGGTTAAAAAAAAAAAAAAAAGGATAAAATCAAGCTACCATCTTAACCATTTTTAAATGTATAGCACAGTCGTGTTAACGATATGCACATTGTTGTGCAACAGATCTCTAGAACCTTTTTAACATGCAAAACTGAAACTCTATACCTCTTAAACAGTTCCCTTTTTCGCCTCCCCACAGGCCCTGGCAAGCACCATTCTACTTTCTATTCCTAAGAGTTTGACTACTCTAGTTACCTCATCTAAGTGAAATCACGCAGTATTTGTCTTTGCATGACTGGCTTATTTGACTTTGAAAAAACATCCATTTAAGTCTTTTGCCCATTTTTTAACTGGGTTATTTGGGGTTCTTTGTTAAGCTGTAAAAGTTCTTCCTATCTTCTGGATATTAAGCCCTTATCGGATATACGATTTGCAAATATTTCCTCCTGGTCCACAGGTCGCCTTTTCACTCTGTGGATTGTTTAAGTTTGATGGAGTCCCCCTTATCTATTTTTGTTTTTGTCGCCTGTGCTTTTGGCATCATATCCAAGATATCATGGCCACATCCAATGTCATGACGCTCCAAAGCACACTCTCTTAAAGGTGTTCATCAAACTACAGGTTGTAAACCTATTAGTAGGTCACGAAATTAATCTAGTGGGTTGTAACTGGTATTTTTTAAACAATAGAATAGAACACAATAGCACAGAATAGAAAATATCAGATGAGTCACCAGATGTCGTATGGCTAAGCGCTGCTTTAGAAACTTTTCTCCAGTTGTGTGTGTACGTGATGGATTGTGAAATGAAATGGACTTCTACTGTGGGCTATGGTCAGAAATTTGAAAAACACTCCACCACTCTATCCTGCACGTGGACCAAGCAAAGGCCCGACAATGTTGAAGACATTCCAGGAGTTACAGTAGAGTCATCGCATAGCCCGTGGTGGGCCCAACTGTATGACACAAAAGAACCCGTGCTAGGACTGTCAGTACCACATTCATGTGGTGACTTCCTTTCTGCAAAAACAGAAAATTAACTGTCACATTAAAGTAATTTTTTATGTGAATTTTATTGGCATGTTTTGTTTTGGTTTAGTTTTGTAGCTGCATAAGACCCATAAGTATAAAGATTTTATGCTTGCATATATTTATAAAAATAATTTAAGTCTACAGTGGGGATCGGAAAGAGTTTTCTTTCCTTCACAAGGTGTCCATACATCAATGGAGTTTGAGAAACACTGTTTAGGTGCTGGACTGGGTTCAATAGTGTCCCCCATGCAAATTCATGTACACCTACAGTCTCAGAATGTGACCTTATTTGGAAAGAAGGTCTTTCCAGATATAACTATTCAAGTTAAAATGAGGTCATACTGGATTAGGATGAGCCCTAAATCCGGTGACTAGTGTCCTTGTGAGAAGGTCGTGTGAAGACTCAGAGAAGAAACACAAGGATGAAGTCCATGGACATGGGGGCAGAGAGTGGGGTTAGGCTGCCACGAGCCAAGGAACGCCAAGGATTTTGTCAGCAACTACCAGAATCTAGCAAGAAGCAAGGAAGGCTCCTTCCTCGAGAGTCTTCAGATGGAGCCTGGCCCTGCAGACACCTTGTTTGCAGACTTCTAGCCTCCAGAACTGTGAGAGAATAAATTTGTGTTTTAAGCCACCAAGTTTGTGGTGACTTGTGACAGCAGCCTTAGAAAACTAATACAACAGGTGGTAACCTGCCTAAAAAAAGGGGATGCATGAGGCGGCCCTTCTAAGAGCCCTCAAAGGATAGGTCTGTACTCCTAGCAGGAATGCCACTCCACAACTTGGGCTTCACAAGGCAGGAAATCGAGGCCCAGGGAGGTTAAGTGGCTTACTCAACGGGCCATAGCAAGTCATGGGCAGAGAAGGGACCATAAAGCAAGGCTCCCCCCACTGCCTCCTGAGCTCAGCCCTCTGGGAAGGTAGATGGCTCTACTTACCCCGGTGGCCGTGAATATGTTCACTGCAGACTTGGCTTCCTTAACTGTGGAGATGGGTTCACTGAGCTCCAGCCTGGAGCAGCTGATGAGGCTTGCATTGCTCAGGTCGGGTGCAGAGCTGTAAGGCCTCGCAGAGGTAGGCTTGTGGGGAACAGTGTCAGCCTCCTTCTTGGGGGCCTGCTGGTCAAGGCTGCTGTCTGTCTCATTTTTCTTTGCATCCCTGACAGTCAAGAGCAAGTCAGGCGTGCAGGACACTACTGTCAATGGCTGGAGGTACTAAGAAGGAGGAAAGCAAACACAAAGTCTGTAGGAACCGAGCTCCGTCCACTTCCAGATTCATCTGCACCCAAGGGTAGGTGCAAAGGAGATGAGGAGAAGGAAAGCAATTGGTATCAAAGTCTCTCTAATCCGGGGCTTTTAACTTGGGGTTCATGGACCCCGAAAAGGCTCATGGATGGTTTGATGGGGTCTTGGAGCCACTTGAAACTGCAGTTTTAAAAGTATATCTTTCTGTACTATATGGCAAGAGATCCCATAGCTTTTATGAGATTCTCAAAAGGTCTATGGCCCTAACAAAGTTATAAAAAAACAAAACAAAAACTAATCTGCTCTAATCCTGTCCCTTTAGGTGAGTGTTTGAGAAAGAGGAGATGGACTGAAAAGTCAACTGAATCTTTCCACGGAGCTGGAAGAGAGAGCTAGGCAGAGAGGAGAACGCAAAGATTCAGATCGTAAGACAACTGAACAGCTGGCCCACAGCCTTGGGCTGGTCCACACTTGAGCAGAGAGCAGGCTGGAAGGACCCAGCTGTGGTCAATCGCCCCACGTAAGGTCCTAAAGGTCCTGCCTCCCAGAAGCTCTTCCCTGTGGCCTCCTCTCTCAGCTATGTCCCTGGCCTGTTAGAGGAGGGCATTCTAACCCAAACTGGAGTTGGGGACCATGAGTTCATGCGGTCCCGGAGCCTGGTCCCTACATGGGGATCGTGCTGGGCCTCCCAGCTGCTTTTACTCCTGCTAGAGGAAGCAAGAATGACAGACCAGTGACAGTCCTCTCTGCCCAAATAGAAGGATGCTCTGAAGGACACCAGACTCCTTGAGACTTTCCCCTCCTGGGGCCCAGCCCTCCGTGCAGCCCCATTTCTTCAGTGTGTCTGGGCTCTGAGTAGGGGTCTCCTCAGCAGCCCCTCACGGATTGGCCCCAGCCGGGGAAGGGTGCCGGGCATGTGTGCTCCCCTCCCTTCCACGTTTACTTGTTTGGAGGCGTGGGTTGTGGCGGCTTTGCATTTCTGCTGTTGTTTCTGTGGCCAGTTCCTCCCGCTCTTGCCTCTCGCTGGCTCGCCTGATGATTCCCCCTGCATCTCTGCTGTCTTCTCTTTCGTTTGGAGGGATTTTTTCTCCTCTTTTAGTCTCAGCTCCTGGATCAGCTGCCTGCTCACGGAGGAACAGTGAGTGTCACGTGGGTTAGAGATGGGCTGCGAAAGCGGGTATTTTCCTCGAGGGGAGGACAAGACTGGGCAAAAAGGCAAGTTCTCCGCGTTCCCTCCCCAAGCGTGCAGTCTGCATAAATGATTGAAGGTCACAGGGCAGGATGTGGAAGGGAAAGTCATCCCTCCAGCCATGCGCATTCTCAGCCTGGGGAATAGCATCCGAGGAAAGATGTGCAGAAAGGGGGCTACACCCCACCCCACCACACCCCTCTCCCTCTCCACTTCGCAGGAGGCCCGATCCCGCACACGGCAGGGGCTGGGGAGAGCATCTGAGTAGCAGAGCAAAGGCAGGGGCTCCCGTGTTGGACTGCTTCATATGCTAGGCCTCTCTGGGCAATGGCGTAGCTGTACTAACGCAGTGGCATGAGTCGGGAGACAGGGGTTCTAGTCCCTCTTCAGTCGTTATGGCTCTAAGATCCCTTCTCTGCTCTGACTGTCCCTTCCATAAAATGAGGTGGGGGGATCAGACTGAGGCGGATGAGTCCCTTCCAGCTCTTCGACGTCACCCCTCTGTGACTCCAGGAGGCAGCTCTGAGGGGCTGGACATTCCGGAGTGTAACGGGGATGCCTGTCTCAGGCACGAGTTTCTGGACACAGCCACACATCTACTTAATGACACCCCACGCCAGGGAAGCCCATGATTCCTGGTCCTTGTGAGACTGAGGCAAATGTTCCCGTGGCAACTTCAAGGTTGGGGACTGAAGCTGAGACCCTCCCCAGCGCCCCAGGCCAGTCACCCAGCAGGTCAAGCACAATCCCCCCAGCCAGCCCACCCACCACACCCTGGGAGCCTTCCTACCGGGCGTACAGCTCCCGAGCCCGCGAGGCGACAGTGTTCTGGAAGAGGGAGCTGTTGTCCTGGAAAAACTTCTCGTACTTCTCCGAATTCGGACTGGGGTAAATCAGGCGGAACCCTCCACAGTTTGCCTTCTCGTATTTCTCAGTTTTCTCTAGACGCAAGGCCTGAAAACCCTTGACTTCCTCGATCCTGTTGAGGAGCAGAACACAGCGCTGCAGTTAGCTTTCCTTGGGACAAAGCTTGGAAGGAACTTGGCCGAGTTGCATGTCATCTAGGGCCAGACGGAGGCCTTGCACACGACAATGGTCAGTCAGTATTTCCTAAATCAACACATGAATGTCTCCCTGAAAGGAGACTCTAGTCCTTCCGGGACAGCCAGTGTCATAACGTACTAGGAGCTCGTTAGAAGAGTCTTTTCTGACAGCACAGGTTCTCTCCTGTTACAAGTAACGCCCATTTCTCTCTCGGCTTAGTTCTGCCCAGGCAGACTGTCGCCGCTTTCCCCATCACAGCGCCTCTTGCCCTTCTCCGGAGAAGGGCAGCTTGTGTTTTTCTAAATCTGAGGGCTTCTTGGATGAGCCTGAGGAGCTTGAGGAGGTTTATGAGCTGTGCTGATCTCACTCTTCCTCACAGCCCCCTGGGGAGCTGGAGGTCAGGAAGGGAGGAGTGATAAGCCCCTCTTACAGCAGGGAAACCAAGAGCTGCTGAGCTATCCCGGGCCAGGTCCTGATGAGGAGACTGAGTCAGAAGAGCGCCCTGGCTGCTCCTTCACTGACGCTGCCTCCTCCTCGAGGGGTTGAGAGAAAGCTGGCACAGTGGAAGGCATCCTGGAATCCCAGGCGGCACACCCACTGGGCTCTGGGTCCAGACCTGCCACTTACCGGAGAAGTGACCTTGTATAAGTCAGTTTCCCTTTCAGAGCTTTGGTCTCCTTGGCTCCAAGAACAGAACCATACAGTACCCCATGCTACCCGCCTACCACCCTCCTTACAGGGAAGACAGTACCCACGAAAGCGCTCTGAGAAACACAGAGCCATCCAAAGACAGATGCTATTGTCCCAGTTCCAGGAGCTCAATCCCGAAGGATCAGGCTGGCTCTGCTCATGAGGAGGGCACAGGGCTGCAGTGGGATCTGAAAAGCAACAAGCCATCTCCTTGACCAACTTCAGAGACTTCTGGCACTAGAATCACCCTCGGAACCAAAGCCCCTGTTAAAAGGCAAGTGCTGCCCAGCGGGAAACAGGAGACGTCGGTGCCTCCAACACAGTAACACAGGGCAGGACAGACAAATCTTTCTTTTTGTAAAAAAAAAAAAATGAAGAAGAAGAAGGGCTTTTATTTTTATATTGATAATCCCTGAATCTTCATATGATATTAATCAACTCATATCCATTATATATAGTTATGTCTATAACTTCATCTCCTATTTTTAGGAACAAAGGAATAGTCACAGTGAAGTTGTCCACATTCTGCAAATATAAACTAATTTTCAAAGTAGGATGGTGATAATCACTTGTCAGAACTGATCCCCTCCTCACCAACTCCAGGCAAGATTCATTTTTTTCCCTTTAGAGAAAGTGGTAAACTTTATTGAGAGAGATGTAACAGTCAAACATCCAACAGAACAACAGTTTACATGGTTTCAGCTTGTCTTTGTTCAAACCTTTCGTTGCCCTTCACCCATAAGGTGAACGTCACAGTTGGAAACATTACTTGGCAGGATTTTATTCAGATTACGTTAAAGGCATACAAAGGACACTAGAGTTTTAGTTTTATAAGATAGACTTCTAAGCATATATTTTACCAATATTTTTCAAACATACCACTCCTTCTACTGATACAAGGAAACAAAAAGACTGTTCAAGTTCCAAACACTTTAAATTAACTGAACCTATTAAAAAGTAGTTTTAAATGGAAAGCAAAAATTGTCTATACTTTTACGAAAAATCCAAACACCTGCCAAAAAAACCTAAGAAACAAAAGAAATTTACAAAAA
Source organism: Equus quagga (assembly GCF_021613505.1). Classification (NCBI taxonomy): domain Eukaryota; kingdom Metazoa; phylum Chordata; class Mammalia; order Perissodactyla; family Equidae; genus Equus; species Equus quagga. Next base: position 91,892,450 of record NC_060277.1, on the reverse strand, counting down.
AAGCATCTTTTAAACGCTTTGACTTGAAATGATACTCTGAACATAAAATAGCTAAGACAGTAATGTCATATTTGTTACTGCTTAATGAAGTAAACAGAAAGCCTAGTAGTACATTTGTTTCTTCTCGAACATGCAGAAGTGCAAAAATGTTTCTTTGGGCTAGTTTAGGTTTGATGTCATAGTTTAAGTAGGGTAATCATGTGTCCCTATTCTGTCCTGTAGTCCTAGTTTAATTATGAATAATGCCTTTTTTCATACCAGGCAAGATTCTTTTTTTTTCTTCTTTTTTTTTCTTTTTGAGGAAGATTAGCCCTGAACTAACATCTGCCGCAAATCCTCCTCTTTTTGCTGAGGGAGACTGGCCCTGAGCTAACATCTGTGCCCATCTTCCTCTACTTTATATGTGGGACGCCTACGACAGCATGGCGTGCCAAGCAGTGCCATGTCCACACCCGGGATCTGAACCGGCAAACCCCGGGCTGCCAAAGCAGAATGTGCGCACTTAACCACTACGCCACCGGGCCAGCCCCTAGGCAAGATTCTTAATAGTCTCTAACACAAATTATAGCACCAAGCACTAGGCTAAGTTTTTTATACACATTTTTACACATTTATATACATTATACACATTTATACACACATTTTATACAAATTTTATACATAATCCTCCAACAGCCTTATGTCTCATTAGCTCCATTCCACAGAAGGAACACTGAGGCTCAGAGAAGTGACATAAAGGCCACATAACTAGTAGGCTGTCAAGTCATAACTTGAACCAGGACAAGCCAGTCTTACTGGGGGGGAGGGAAGTCATAAAGAATGGGGTCCCCGGGGTATGGAGGTGCTACTGTACCTGGTCTCCCGAGAACGACATTGCTGCAGGAACCGCCCCCGTTGTCTCTCCTCCTCCAAGACTTTCTTTTTGTCACAGCTTCCCAAGTTGATCAGAACCAAGGTGTCATACAGCAGACTGTCCTTCACCTCTCTGTCCAAGCAGGAGTCGGTGGAGAAGCTTGGGGAGTGGTTGACCTGTGAGGGCAAGAAGGCAGCTGGGACTGGGCTGTCCAGAGTGAAGGCAGAGAGTGAGGCAAAAATGCCACCTCCAGGGAGTCACCTCAGCCCACCTTGGGGCCCTGGCTACCAAGATGAGTGGAAGGGAGAGGGAGAGATGGTCTGTTCTGGAGCCACAGTGAGGAAAGGAGGAAGTGGAAACCCCTCTAGTTTAACCAGCTTTCATTCCAGTCCTTTCTTCTTGAGAAGCATCAGAGGGTACCCTGTCTTTGGTTTGCCCTCCATCTGGTGTGCATGTTCTCTCATGTGCACTGCGCATTCCACAGAGCAGATGGAATGGGGCAGGCCGAAGGGCCGGGCTGGGAGGGAGGGAGGGAGGGAGTAGAAAGGAGTGATGCGTTTCGAATCCTGACCAGGGTTGAGGGGGAGGCAGCTGGGAGGAGAGAAAGGACTCATTCCTGCTCACAGAAAAGCCCTTATTGTTCAGAGGCACTGTGTGACATTTGAAGATTTCTAGCAGTTTCTGAAGGCTTGCTCCTGATGGGCTTATTCTGCTCTTTGGGTGAGAGCTCCAAACAGCCATATTCTCCTTCCCACCTACACCTGGGAACGAGGGCTGGGAATGGAGGAGAGGCAGGGCTCCCGGAGTCTGATCTATAATTCTGGTTTCTCTGATCTGAAGGCTGACTGTGTCAGGGCAGCTGTCGCTAGCACCTCTGACTTGTGCCTCACAGCCCCACCCGGCACCTGCGCTCTCTGTGTGCATACTGAACGGCCACTTGAGAGGGCTGCTGAGCACAAGACCAATTGTGAAGAGAGGCAACCACCAACGACCCCATTCCAGGAGACGACTCCGTTACAAAATGTAAAGCTGATTCTTTAGAATCACTCTGTGCCTGAGATCAGAGTTTTCAAGTCTGGGTGGACCTCCAGAAGGCACAAGGAATTCTCTAATTCCTGGCCATCTACCCCCCTCTGGTGGCCACTTTTCAGCTAAGGGAGAAGCCCCAGGCAGCAGGCACGGTGGGAGGAACTGGCACAGGAAGTTGATTAAAAGGCTCTAGCTGAGCCGGGAGGGCGGAGGGATGAGCCCTAAGCTGGCTGACCTCAGTAACAGGGCCCAGTGTTCCCCACTCGCCGCAACCTCCTTACCTCCAGCAGCCAGGGCTTGAGTTTGTGGTCCAACAAAACGTCGAAGCCCAAGATTTCAAAGCAGGCGCTGTTGAGGGTGTGGTTGGGGAAGCACGTTTGGTAGTTATGCTTGATGATGGGGTGGGCCGAGATGATCGTCTTGATGATGACGTCCTCAATATCTCTCCATATCTGCTGCACGTTGTAGCCATGGCTCTCCATGTACAGGTTGAAGGTGGAGAGCTTCCTGGAAGGGAACCACAGACCATGACGCAGGGCAGCTCCCCTTTGGTCATCTAAGGCCATGACATACTGGAAACCAGAAACTTCTGGAGAAGATAAGGCCCCAGAGCCAGTGGGGATGGACACCCAGGAGTCAGGGTGACACCAGGGCTGTGTCATCTCAGGAAGGACCTGCAAGAGCTGCAGGGCCACACTCCTCAAGCCTCCACAGCCCTGGAGTGGGTGCAGATATAATGACATGTCAGCCCTGGCTGGGGCCCTCTCACTGTGACCCACAAAACACCCCAGACCTGGGGCAGCTATTTGCTATCCCAGGTGGAAAGCTTAATGGGTGAATAAAAGAGTAAAAATTCAACACCTTCCATCATGCTTTTGCTTTGGTGGCAATGGTTTCTCAGTCTGTGGTGTTCATTAGAAGCACTTAGGGAGCCTTTTAAGAACACCAGTACTGGGGTCCCACCTCAGCCATCCAAGGGGATTCTGGGGACACTAAAGACAGAGAAATTCTGTTTTTAGGGCTGCCCACAGGGAAAAGGCAGCCCCAGGGCATTTCTGCAAATAGAGTTACCAGCTGTCACAGGCAAACTGGGACAGCCCTGATTTTAGAAGTGAAAGTCCCACATCCCAGGAAACCCCTCGGTCACAGCCTGGTCACCAGATCACAGAGATCAGAGGATGTCTACCCCATGTGGAGAGGTGCATGAGGAAACAACTGAGGGGATGCTCTGGGCAGCTCCAAGCTGGGCAGAACAGAGAGAGAGGGTGAATCTGACAGGCCCAAGAGGGCACGTGAGACAGACACACACCCTCTCAGACACACATCCATGAGCACAGATAGCCAAGGTGGGAAGTAGAAATACAGGAGGAGGAGACGCAGGGGAGTGAAGAGCAAAGAGGCTAATGAGAAGACAAGTGACATGGCTTATCCAGGCAGTTCAAAGAGCTCACTGGAGGGGCCGGCCCGGTGGCATAGTGATAAAGATCAGTGCACTCTGCTCTGGCAGCCCAGGTTTGCGGGTTCAGATCCTGGGTATGGACCTACCCCACTCATCAGCCATGCTGTGGTGGCGACCCACGTACAAAATAGAGGAAGATCGGCACAGATGTTAGCTCAGGGCTAATCTTCCTCAAGTGAAAAAAAAAAAAGAGGAAGATTGGCAACAGATATTAGCTCAGGGCGAATCTTCCTCAGCAAAAACACCAAAAAACAAACAAAAAAGAGAGCTCCCTGGACCCCAGCCAATGGAGCCATAAAGGAGGAATCAGGGTCAGCCAGCCAGCGCACATTTGCTAAGGGCCTGCTGTGCAAGAATGCAAAGCTGATGCAATGATGGGATCCCAAGAAACTGCCACCTCTGTCACGGGAAACCTGAGGACCATTTGGGGAGTCAACACACATATGAAACAACCAGGGATGCGTTTATATAAAGACAGATAAGCAAAGGCCACTCAGTGAAGAGGCCCACCTTGTCTACCTGCCATTACCGGGGAATGGAGTGTGGCACATAAATGAATTTTCCAGATTGTACGAAGCCAGTCCTTTCAAGTGCAAAAAAAAAATGTATTTAATTTGTCTAATTGGGAAATAAATTTTCCCGAAATAGATTAAACACTTCCCTGCCTTCTTATAACAGATGTTACCAATTATAATGTAACCTCTTCTTGATGACTCAGGCACGTCACAATGAAGATCCATTATTGTGTGATTTTGTAACACCCAGCGGTTAGTCAGTTCAATTTAACACACCAGCTATGTGCCAGGCACCCTGAAAGATGAAGGGGATCTGGTCTCTGCCCCAGAGGCAGGACAGGTTTCCAGTTTTTCTGTCTTCTCCTCCACTGGTCCTACTGAGTTTGAAGTCTGGTGGGGGATTTACTGCGGGGGGAAGTTGACCTCAAGTTGGGGGAAGTTTGAGGACAGGTGAGGCAGTCAGTATGAAAAGCAGATTGTCTCAAAAGACAGGGAAGCAGAAGAAGAGGAAAGGTGAAAGGAAAAGGGAGGAGAAGGAGAGGGCTCTGCCTGGCAACATGGAAAGTACCCAGAAGGCCAGGGTACCATTCTAACCCTCAAGGAACTTAAGTACAGTTGGGGACACAGGACAAACACGTGCACCAAGCAAAGAACAGTTATGGGTTATGGCTGATGTTGACTGTAAGGGTGGTGGCAGCCCAGAGATGGAAAGGTTACTGTGGGTGGTCAGACTCAGATTCCACAGGCTGGCCCTTAGAGATGGGAGCCAATCCTCTCATCTGACAGGTGAGGAGACAGAGGCCCACAGAGGAGATGGGTCTCACCCACATCGCAGTGGTTATGTGGCTGGACCAGAACCTAGAACCAGATCAGAGAGGGGAACGCGGAAGCTTAGTAGACAGACGGGCCTTCAAGGATGCTCTCCCATGTTTTCCACGGAAGCTGAGCAAAGACAGAGAGGTGGGAATGAGCAAGGCCCGTATATGGGATGTGAGCAAAAGTGTCCCGGTAGAAGACCAGCGAGTGAATAGCACAGGCAGTATGGCCTAGGGGTTGAGGGCATGGACTCGGGAGTTTTAATTCCAGCCCTACCACTTCCTAGCTGTGTGACCTCGAGCAAGTTACTTAACCTTTTACACCTGTTTCCTAATATATGAAATCGGGATGATAATAATAATGCCTACTTTACATTGTTGTTGTGAGGATTAAATGGGTGGAGATATGTAAATTTCTTAGGGCAGAGCCTGGCACATAGCATGTGCTCAACAAATAAAATATTGGCTGTTAGTGTAGCAGTAACTACAGTGGAAAGTGGGGTCTGGTCAAATTATGGTAGATTGAGCAGAAGAGTTTGAACTTGACGCTCCAGGCACCTGCGAGGCACACTGGCTACCTGAGAGTGGAAGTAATGAGAATACAGAAGGTGTAATAATAACAGCATCCACTTGCATGGGGGTTATTGCTTTTGAAGCCCATTCTACACATCATCTCAATAGGTCCTTACGGCCTATCTGTGAGGCTGCCAGCCAGTATTCATATTTTTACCGTGTCATTTCAGAGATGAGAAAATGGGGGTACAGAGAGGTTAAGCAGAGGTGCCTGGAGCTAGAGAGTAGAGAGAGGAGGCCAATGCAACCATTGGGTCTGAGGCTGAAGTGAGGGCTGGACCTGGTGGAAGGGAAGAGACACAGGGACACTTGAAGAAGGAACCTTCAGGATTCAATGACTCAGTGGAAAAGTAAACACCCAAGATGACACCAAACTCTGATCCCGCAGATTAGAAGGTAGAGATGGGGAAGTCAGGCAGGGGTCTAAGTTTGGAATGCTGGAGTGGAAGCAAAGAGAGAGAACACATCCATGGTGGGAAATGCTGAGTTGAAGGCAACAAGGAGATGTGCAGGTGCAGCTCAAGAGAAATGGGTCTGGAGCTCAGGGGAGAGAGGCTGAGCCAGGCGAGGGCAGGGTGGAGGCTGGGGAGCAGAAGACTGCACCAGCAGAGAGGGGGGTGGAGAAGAGCAGAGGGGTGAGGCCAGACCTGGGGTGAGAGAGAGGCGAGAAGGAAGAGGAAGAAGGGGGGGATGGAGCGTGGCCGAACAATACTCCACACCCTCACCTTAGTCCTGGCACCTCATAGCATCTCTCTATCATGGCATGAGGGGCCAAAGCCTGTTGTTGGGGTGTCAGTTCTCATAAGAGAGAAATGAGGCCCCTTTGATTGCATGTCCTTAAACTAAGGAAAAATAACAGTGACGACAAGCACTGTCCGTGCGGCTATCCTAGGTCATTTGAGCCTCCCTGTGACCCTATGACGTGAGGGCATGGCATGAGGGCATGGCCGGACAGGGCAGGGCAGGGTGTCTCATTGTCCTCATTTTACAGGCCAAGACATGGAGGTTCGGAGAGGTGGAAGGACTTGCCCAAGTCTACTCAGCTGGCAGGAGTCAGAGCTAGGACTGGAAGCCAGGCCTCGCTGAGCACCGACACTCAACTGGCGACACGGCAGGAGGCTCAGTTGGAGCCCGCAGTCCAGGTGGGGAGAAGAGGAGGTGGGAGAGCTTCATGCCAGACAGGTGGCTGGCACCCTCTGAGAAAAGGGAGATAGTCTCCTCCCAGCCCAACAAGTCCCCCTCAAACAGCCTTGACCTAGTGATTTTCCATTTGCTTTTTGGAGCTCTGCCACCGAGGAAGTCATGAAATTTCACGTGCCTCTCTGATGCTCTGAAGCCAAACAGATTGCCTATTTACCAGTTCTTTGAAGCCCAGTGCAGGAGAAGGAGCATGCGCCTTAGAATCTGCAGACCTCCCTTCTCTTCCTGCTCTAGCATTTATAGCTGTGTGACCTTGGGCAACTTAACCTCTCAGATGCTCGGTTTTCTCATCTGTGAAATGGACATGGCACTTAACTCATATTTCTCCATCCACAGAGAGTAGATTACAATGCCTGTGCCACAGTGTCGTCAAAATTCGATGAAAAAAAAAATGCACACAAAGCACCCAGCACGGGCCCCCACACCCAGGAGGCCTCCACAAATACTTCCTGTCCCTTTCCCCTTTGGCCTGATCGTGTTCACATTCTTCAGTCCCTTTTTGTCTTAAAACTCAAATGAGACAGGATTAGACAACAACACGAATGTAGAAACCACTTGGGAAGATACTCATGTGATCCTCTCGCTTTCCCCTCTTCTTCTGGGGAATCTTAAAGGCAGCTAGCCACATGTCATGTCACACCAGGGCATCGTGACACATCATTTGAGAATCTCTGTTGAAGCAACACCCTGGGGAACCACAGTCCAAGGATCAATTGCCTGGCACGTCCTCCTCCCGTGGGAGGCTAGCAATCAATAACTATCTGCTGGTTTGGAAATGTCGGAAGGGTCAACTGAAATCGGCGTATGTTTTGGTGTGTGTGTGTATCCTGCTGGGGAAACAGCGCATGTTTATCGCTCCTCCTCCTAACCTCCTAGGGTTTACAATGTGGCCTTCTTTTAATGATTAACAGCCAGAGGGCAGAGACTAAGGAGTCTGTTCTGGGTTTAGAGGCAAAGAAATATTTTCTGAGACCATGTGACCCAAGATGGAAACACTGATGGGGACGGACAGGGCCTGAGTAGAATCCTGGAGAGCAGCTCTGAGACCAGCAGGGAGAGGAAAGAAAAGTGGAGCCACTTCCTCACCTCTTGCTGCCAGAGTGAGCATCTCGAATGAAATTGGAACTGTGCTTGTTGATGGAATAATTAGTCAGGTGCATGCAGACATCCTCCTGGGAAAGAAACACAAGTCTGTGTAGTCAGGAGGAAGGGCAGGCCTCCCACTTCCTCTCTGTGCCCTCCCACTGCCTCTGGGGCTTAGAGATGGGAAAGAAAGGGGAAGTCTGAGGGCTTACTTAAACTGGCCAAACAGGAAATAAGAAGAGGTATCATACAGCTTGGAGTAGAACAGCCTCTACCTTCTCCGGAGATTGACACTCCTCCGTGGTGTCCTGCCTGAGGGACACTTCAGGAGTCCTGGGGGCTGGGGGTGTGGGGAGAGGGCTGGGCACTCGCCCATTGCCTTCTCTCCTACCACAGAATTATGGCACTGGCTTGGCAGCCAGGCAGACCTGGCCACAAGTCCCAGCCTCACCTCTTCCTAGTTCTGTGACCTTGGACAAGTGCCTTAAACTCTCTGGGTTTTAATTTCCTCATCTGTAAAGCGGAGATGACAATCCCTATTGCTGAGGGCTCCTGGGAGGGCTGAACAAAAGAACGTATGCAACCTGGCACAGAGTACGTGTGTAGCAAATGACAGTCACATCCACAAGGGCTTGAGAATGCAGATTTAACTGGGATTTTTTATCATGCTAAGGGAGAAGGGGGAGGTGGCATGTCCCCTGAGCTCACCAGGTTGTCTGTGCAAGGGAGGGAGTAAGAGGTCGTGGCGAAGCGGGCCAGTCCTTCATTGTACGCAAAAATTCTGAGGGGGTCACAGGACGTCATCAGCACATAAATCCGTAGGTCAAACTTGAAGCCATCAATGATGAAGGGCTGGGAGGAGAGAGCGGAAGTCACCGAAGCATCAAGATCATCAGTGCCCCATCTTGTCTTCCTGGGGCCAGCCCAACATTGCCTGGTGTTACCAAGTGCACGCTTGGCCACAGTTGGGGAGGGGTACAAGGGGATTTGGGCTCTGTGACCTGCTACGTGACCTTGTGGAAGTCACTAAACCACACTGTGCCTCAGTTTCTTGTCAAATGGCACCAGTATCCACCTCCAAGAGATGTCCTGGCAACTAAACAAAATAGCATTAAAAAGTCCTGTGATGAAGGACCTGTTGTCGCCATCTGGAGCTATGCTATTGCTGCACTGCTGCAAGAGTTCTCCTTGCAGTGCTGACATGCGCGGCTGGCCAGTCCTTCCCCTCCATGCACACGTCTAGAGGGCTCCCTCCCTGCAGTAGGCTATACCACTGTGACCTCTGACCTCTAGTCATGGAGTGAAACTGGTTACCATCGTCTCTCCAGGATCACTCCCGTCTCCCCAAGGAGGTGGATCCTCCACAGACCAAAGGTGCCCTCCCAGCTGTCGTCTGTTACAGGGAAGGGGCCAGCCTGGTAGGGCCATACCAACTGACAAGGATGTAAGAGCAAGGGATGCTCTTGCCCAGGCACGTATCACATCCCTGGTCAGAAGGCTTGGTCTGACAAAGTCACAGCAGGAGACAGCACCCGGCTTCACCCCCACCCCACCCTCCATTCCCTCATTTCACGTTAGGTCCAGTGGAGCTGCAGCCTGAAGTTGCCATGGGCAATAAATAAATAATCACAATGAGCAAGTACCTTTGAAATATAGAGCTGACAGATCATATCCTCCCCTGGTTTGATTTCTTTCACCGTCCGGGTGATGAATATACCTCTCCCTTGGCAGCCCGAATCCGGCTTACAAATGTATGTCCTATTTTTTCTTGACCTGCTGTAATTCTGCAAATCTCCCCAGCTACCAGAGCAGGGAGGGAACAAGATACACCTTTAGCTGAGGAGCCGTGAAAAGGAAGGCTAGCTCTCTCTCTCTCTCTATATATAAAGCTATCTAATGTGACAAAAGCCCTGGAGTTGACAGACAGATGCCCAGAGGTGTCATTATGGGAGAGACAGGAGAGCACACACAGTGGAGGGAGGGTGGGCTTTTGAGAGAATTCAGAGCTGGATTTAAACCCAGGCAACACCACTTACCAGCTGTGTAACTCTTTGCAAGGATTTAAACTCTCTAAGCCTCAATTCCATCATCTACACAATGAGGATAACGACCCCTAATGCAGGCAAGGCGCTGCCACATGGCTGCACACCCCATAAAGGTGGCCGTGATCTGAGTAGTTTGGCGGTCTGAGTTTGCAGATAGATTTGGGGTTCTCGATCTGGCTCAAGCTCTGACAAATGATGTGACCTTGGGTCAGTCTCTCTTCCCTCACTCTGGGCTTCAGCTCTTCCTCTGTAACACCTCTACTCCAGCCAGAGTGTGAGAGGGCAAATACTATCTTTGAATGTACTTTGAAGAAAGTATATTCAGAAGAAAGAAAGAAACCAACTTAACGGATTATAAATCTCAGTCTTGCTATACTTCTCATTTTGCTCAAAGGAAACTTGTGACCACTGGAGAAGTCATTTATCTGCAAAGTTCTTTGGTGGCCATGAAATCTGGAGGTGCCTGTTGACCTGAGGGTAAACACATTTCCTTTTAAGTTGCTGCTAAGCCCGGAAAGTTATTCCAGACAAATAGGAAAAGTGAGCAACCCTGGACCTCTTGGTCCAGGAATCTGTTGGTTCTGGAAAGCACTAGGTGGGGAGGGGAGAGTGGAATTCCTCTGGGGCCCTTGCCTTGTAAGCATAAATCTGATGGTGACACTTCTCTGCCCCCCTCCACCTCATCTCAAACGCCAGTTTGTACCAGGTCATGTTCAGGTCATCTCACACTTCTCCTGTTTCTTGGTGGTGTGGTCCAGAGTATTTCATGAACCAGGAATGGATGTCCAGCAAGATGGATAAAGTGAGACCAGAGAAGGGGAAAGGCTGACCGCCATCCATGGCACTGCCATGGGACAAAGGTCAGACGTCCCTCCCTGCTCCTAGCCTGGGTGCTAAGCACTACGTCACTCCCTCCAGAAGTGCTCGTGGTCCTTAACAAATCAGAAAGTGCACAGTTAAAAGGTTGGAACAAATTCAAGATCAACGGCTTTCAGGGTCAGAACAAATGCTCAGGCACAGGCTCCAAGGCACCCACCCCTAAATGTCATCCAGTTTTATAGTCAGAGTCTTATGTTTTCCAACCTTGGACACACCCTTCATCCCTTCTCTTCCTGAAGAGGAGAGAGAGATGGGAGAGCCTATGGAAACGGAAAGTAGCAACGGGGAAATCAGGGGCAAGAGGGAGGCGTAAACTCAGAGAGTAGTGGAGAAGGGGCCACAGGCAGGCACTTACTCAGCAGGAAGACACCAGGTCCTAGGGAAAAAGTGGAAATCTTTGGGGAACATCTTTAACATGCGGCTCATGTTCCGGGCCAGCAAGTCCTTGCGACAGATTTCACTCATGCCCGGGAAGTGATTGATTTTCTGCAAAGGAAGCCGGAGTTGAGGAACAATGGGGGACATGGGAGTACCCACGAGATCCCCTTGGGGGACAGTCATAAAAGTGGGGGCCCCATTCATCCTGAGGATCAGCTCTGATCCAGATACCTGATAACTTTTCATTTCCGTCACTCGCTCTAGCGACACGGAGTAGTCTGTCCAGCAGAGAGTCCAGTCCTCATTTTCCGCTCCCTCTCGAAGCCCGTACTGTTGAGCAGCCCTGCGCACTGCCATGGAGTTGGAGAAAGAAAGGCCTGTTAGCCCAGGAAGCAGAGGAGGAGCATGGGGTGAAGAGGAGCCATTTCTAGGTGCTCCCAGACCAAGCACTGAAGCGAGACACCTTGGCTCCTTGGGACGGGAAGCCATCTTGCTCCGTGTGGACACACCATTGCCAAGAAAGGAACACAGAGAGTTGAAAGCTATTGAAGAACACGGCCTATGCCCATTGATCCCCACAGGAGGGTATCTACCTGCCTGCAGAATGTTCTACCTACCCTGGCTTCCTCTTGCCAGGAAGTAGGCCTCTGACTTTCCTCCAAACACTAAGCAATGAATGTTCAGGGAATATAAAATTATCATTAACATCACCAGAGCCAAGCTTACTTAGTAAGGCAAATTTACAGAAAAAAAGTATACAATGTATTTCAAAGCCACATATAGGCTATCACATCTTTCTTCTACTGTCTAACAACTAGGAGCTGACTCCAACACAAATTCAAACACCTTCAAGAGCCTGGAAAGGAAGAAGTGCCAGGGGCCAGTCCAGTGGTGCAGCAGTTAAGTTCCCAAACTCCGCTTCAGCGGCCTGGGGTTCACCAGTTTGTATCCTGAGTGTAGATCTCACGTACCACTTACCAAGCCATGCTTTGGCAGGCGTCCCACATATAAAGTAGAGGAAGATGGGCACAGATGTTAGCTCAGGGCCAGTCTTCCTCAGCAAAAAAGAGGAGGATTGGCGGTGGATGTTAGCTCAGGGCTAATCTTCCTCAAAAAGAAAAAAAAGGAAGAAGTGCTTGCAGTGATCTGGAGAGTCAGGACCAGCCTAAAGCATCCAAATTTGAAATTAAAATAATAATAACTAGGGAGCCGACCCCGTAGCCGAGTGGTTAAGTTCGCATGCTCTGCTTCGGTGGCCCAGGGTTTCACCGGTTTGGATCCTGGGTGCGGGCATGGCACTGCTCATTGGGCCACGTTGAGGCGGTGTCCCACATACCACAACTGGAAGGACCCACAACTAAAATATACAACTGTGTACTTGAGGGATTTGGGGAGAAAAAGCAGAAAAAAAAAAAAGATTGGCAACGGTTGTTAGCTCAGGTGCCAATCTTTCAAATAATAATAATAATAATAACACTCACTCTGTAGTACAAAGTAGGTCTGTAGATCATCTTCAGCCCATAGACTGCCAGTTTGTAACTTGTGCTCTAAAAAAGAGCCACTGATTGCAGCAACAGCTGCCTTCTCTACCATCGGATTCCCCACATAGCCACACACAAGAACAATAGACAGCTGAAGCACACACCAGTGTGGTCAAAACCCATATTTTTTCCGAACGAGATTCCCAACTTCCTCAAATAGTTCATTGAGCTGGGAGAAGCTGAGAACAGGATTTGGAGACACGCCTTTTCATCCTCAAAAATATATAAAAGTGACTCTTCCCAACCCTTTGGGGGAATCCAGTGGGGCCCCATGATGGATCCCTCGAATGCAGATGCTCACCACTCTCATATCGGCAGCTGGATAGATTGATCACCAATCATCTGGAAAAGAGAAAAAAGAAAGCAGAAAGACAGAGGCAGACACACTTGCCGGGACAGGTGACTGCACACGGGAACACCCTGTCCCAGGTGGAGCTGCATGGAACCTAACCAGCCTCACTTCCGCCTGGTCTGACGGTCCCTGACACTGAGGACACAGATTCAAAGGGTTGCCAAGTGGCAGAAAACGTGGGCTCAGAGTACTATTACTCTGCCCGTGAGGTAGAAATTCCGTCTTGCTGTTGCAGCTAATTTTGCTTGCAGCTTCACGTTAACGTCATCGCCTCCTCAATCCTTTTACTCCAGTGGCCCCTCAAAAACAGGAAGTGAACGTCTTTTTGGGGAAAATACTTAATGGTCTCCCTCCTCTTGCCACCCCATTAAGGGAATCTGTGAGTTAGAAAGTAGACAAGCTTTCAGACATCCATCAGTCTGAGGAGTGATTCATTTCCCCCAAAAACGGAGCAAGGTATAGAAAAATATTAAATAAGAACTGGAATGTAGAAGCTGCAGTCAGATCCTAAGAAGTCGCATAGTCCTGTTATATTTACAGTATATTGAATTCCCGCGATAATAAGCACTTCCTAAAACAAGGACATCGTCTCTCCCCACACAATTAAAAAAAAGGAGGCATTATAAACACAAGCAAAATGAAGATGAGGACAAGGTGTAGTTTTAGATTATACATATCAGTATTTGATTCTACAAAACAGATCATCAAAAGTGGTTCTTTTTATACGAACCGAACGAGGTGTGATTTTGACAGTCTCAGCGCACGGTTTCTCCTTGACCCTCCTATTAGCAGCTTAGGCCTCCTTCCCTCCAGGTCCCTCCTGCTCTCGCCAACATGGATCCCCATTCCCCATCTTTCAATCCTAACCTCTTTTTCTTCCTCTTCTTCTTGCCTTCCTGCTGGGCATTCTGAAGCCCCTTTTGCATCCCAGTGTTCTGTCTGACAAAAGCGAGGGTGACGATTTCTTTCGGATCTTCTATGGTACTGTCCTCCCTCTCTTCTGAGTCCGTCCCTTCCTCGCCTTCCAAAGGCAGGCACTGGAGCATCTCCCCAGCCAGGGAGGAGACCCTGGGGAAATACTGGCCCCCCCCTGGAGAGAGGGCAGAGGGAGCGGCAGTTACTTGGATCCACCTGCAGGGGGACCCCCTCCCTCGCTCATGTGGGTGGTGGACCAGCCCTCTGAGACCAAGCAACAGGTTGCAGTTTATAAAACTCCACCCCACGTCTACAGTTGGTGCAAACTCCAGGAGGGAGCCGACTCCACCTTTCGCCAGCGACTATGACCTTGGGGACTCCGTCAGCCAACCCTGGTCTTGGTTTTTCCCTCCTGGGGTTTTCAGGAGATGGCCGAGATGCTTGCTATGTGTGGTGCCAGCTGGTAAACAATCTTATTATTAAAGTGAGTTGGGTGTCTGGAGACAGCCTCAGAACCAAGCCCTAAGCCTTCTCAGCTGAGTGAGTTAGTCCCAGCGGGTGCGGATGAGGTGCTTCGAGGAGTCCTGTTAACTGTTTCAGCACTGCACGAACCTGCTGGCCGGAGAGCCACGGAATGCAGGACCGACTCGTAGCTGATTGGATGAGATTCCAGCCCAGGGCCAGATGCAGACCTCCAGAGAGCCCAGCGACAGAAGAGGCTATAATGTCTCCCCGACCACCCGAATCAAAATAGAAACAGGACCAATTCATAACACACCTCCAAGGAAGTCCAGCGAAGTTCTCATCCCCCCACTTTCATGATGACTTCTCTGATGTGTGCTTGAAATTTCAACTACCAGATTTTTTGGGAAAGATTTCTAATGCCCCTGCTTCACTAATGCTTAGGAATGTGCTTAGTTTGCCTTTAGGTAAGCCAGAACCGCTCAGTTCCAATTAACTGATCCCTATCCCCTTCACATCCAAGGCTTCTATGAGCATAAAGCCAATTTTGTGGTGTTCTCCCCTCCTTTCTCACCATCAAAAACCCTGCCAACCTGCTCATCATTTCAACCCCTCTCCTTTGATGGCCGAGTCCTCGTGTGACTTACTAACCTTTTCTTCCCTCACAAACTCTTTGGCTTTTTAAAAAAGATATGAATAATATCTTTATTACAGGGGCTGGCCCTGTGGCCTTAGTGGTTAAGTTTTGCATGCTCTGCTTCAGGGGCCCGGGTTCGGTTCCTGGGTGCAGACCTACACCACTCACTGGTAGCCATGCTGTGGTGTTGACCCACACACAAAAAAAGAGGAAGATTGGCACAGATGTGAGCTCAGGGTGAATCTTCCTCAGCAGATAATAATAATAATAATAATATGTAGTAAAATTAATTCTAATTTATTATTATTATTATTATTGGAATACTGTAACATTAAAGGAAGCTTAGGGGCCGGTCCTGTGGCTGAGTGGTGAAGTTTGCGTGCTCTGCTTCGGCAGCCCAGGGTTTCGCAGGTTCAGATCCTGGATGCAGACCTACCACCACTCATCAAGCCATGCTGAGGCAGCATCCCACATGCTACAACTAGAAAGACCCACAACTAAAAATATATACAACTATGTACCAGAGGGCTTTGGGGAGAAGGAAAAAATAAAATCTTTAAAGGAAGCTTAGAAAAAGGGTAGGGTGGGAAATCCTCATAGCTTTTCTACCTTAGCATAGCAACTTTAGCCTCTTTGTGTAGTCTCTTTTATTCTTCATTTCCAAGCATAATTATTCTTATATAACTGTAACCATAATATATAAACAATTTTGTATCTGCTTTTTGCCCACTTAATATCATATCTAAACATCTTTTGGGTTGTGGCAGAGTTTACATGTTTCTGGTTTTTAATGGTTGTGTAATAATGTCCCACTGAAGGAATGTGTTTGAATTTAACCAACCGTCATCCTATTGTTGGCAATGTAAGTTGCTTCCAATTTTGCTATTATATAAACAGCTCTAAAATGAACACTTTCAAGTATAAAAGGGCTTTAAGTAAAAGGCCTTTACTTTAGAATTATTTTCTTAAGATATATATCCAGAACCAGGATTACTAGGTTAATGAATATGAAAATCCTATAGCTTCTGGTTTTACTTATCTAGTTATTAAGTTATTTATTTATGTCACCATATTATTGCCCAGAGGGATTCCAACAATTTGGACTACCACCAGCAATATGCAATTATAGCAGGCTCACCAGTCACATGATCTCTTGGGAATCCCTTCCCTCTGTACCCAAAGTTGCTAATTCCAGACAACTTTTATACCTTCTGGCCATGTTTCTAACGTTTCTACGCCCTTCCACGTCTCTCCGCCCCTTTCCCAAACCAAAATTGGTGGTGGGCAGTGCTCTAACTTGGAGGCTACCTATGAATAATGTAATCATAAGCCCTTATGTGGGTATAGTTTTTTAAGCTTTCCAAAGAATTGTCACCTACACCATCTCACTGACTGCTCACAACCACGCCCCGGAGAGGGAGGGCAGAATTATTAAGCGAGCCAGGGATTGCCGCTTGTTTCTCTCTCTTCCTGAAGAGGGCTTACACCCAAGTCCCTTTATGGTGACACCTGAGCAGGGGGAGAAAGAGTGTGCTCAGTGCTATGGAGCAATGAGACTTGGGCACGGCGAGTCCGTTTCTCCCAGTGAACAGGCACATTCTTGGCGAAGTTCAAGAGGACTAAGCTACATGAAATCTTGACCTTGGGCTGTTCCCTTCCTTCCAGGTAAACAGCCAGCTCCACTCCCCCAGCCCTCCGCAGCAGCTCCTGTTTACCAAGCCCTCGAGGAGGAGTGGCTCCGTTTACCTAAAGGTTAATGTTAACTGGAGGAGAGAAAACTGACCCTGAATTTGGCCTCTGGAGTTGCGGGTTGTCTCTACCCTTTTTTGAGTCCTTGCCCAAGTGATGAGAACAAACCATGGCTGCTTATATTTGTCTGCCTCAAAAAGAACAGAAAAACAGTCAAATTCTGGTACGCTTGCACAAGAGGGCCTCGGGCACATAGAGCAAGGAATGGAGCCGGTGTTCATCATGGCATTCCCGCCTCCTTCCCCTGTAGTCTAGGCTACCTATGACACGAGCGCCACTGGATGGCACCTGAGACAGGTGCAAGATGGCAGACAACTGGCATTGCCACCAGTGACTGTTTTTGCTTTGTCTTTGGTCCCCTGGCTTTCTCTCCCCCGAGTCCTCTCCTTCCTATTTCATCCCCAAGACTAAATCCTGCTGGCTTCTCTCCAAAAGCTCCTGAAAGAGAATATCTCACTCCAAGGTTGCCTACCAGCAGCTTGCTTCCTAGATCTGGCCTGCAGAAACGTTTACTTGGCCCACAGTAATGTGTTGTTGTTACAGTTGTTAAACAGAGGTAGTTGCCAATAACTAGAAAATGTAGATTTATCATAAAAATCAAGATTTCCATTCCTTTTGGAAAAGTAGGTCCCCATTGCTTCATGCCAGCAATCAACCAGAGCTGAGTAACGGCTCCCTCCTTAGATATTTTCCAGTCTGCCCCAGTCCCTAACATTCCCTATTGTCTCCCTGATACAGGAGCCAAGTGACAGCTGTCCTTATGCTATTAGTTTCCTTATAGTAGTATTAAGAGTTCCGGAAGGAACATTTTCCTAGGGTACACTACATCTGAATTTACCCATCTACATCTGAATTTACTCCTCTAGGCTATCTCTGGCCTCCCAGCAGCAACCAGTTAGAACAAAGCTGCTTTCCCCAGGGCGGGACACAAAGCATTATAATGCGCTCATTTTCAGAACAAGAATTAGCTCTGACCTTGCTGGAGCCAGAACCCTCTCGGTCTTTTCAGATGTGGGCCTTATTGGGCTCTTCCATACTTCTCTTTCCCAGTCTCAGCAACCACTCTCTGCCAACCTGAGGGTTCCCACCCAAGTACGCTCGTAGCCTTGAGGAATGAAAGGAGGCCAGGCAATCGATTCAAAGGACAAGGCCCAAGGAGAACACAAAAGAGTGAAGGGGGCTGCTGCTGGCTTCCCGGGATATACATACATCCCGGTGTAAGGGCCTCTGCAGTCAGAGAGGTGACTCCAAACGACTTGCTAAGGCAGCTGTGGTGAAGTGGCGAAGAACTCAGATTCTGGAGTCTGTCTGCCTGGATTTAAATCCCAGCTTTACCCTTCCTAGTTGTGTAACCTCGGGCAATTTACTTAACCTCCATCTGCCCTAGTTTCCTCATCTGTAAAATGGTTCACCCAGTTATGGGAATTAAATTAAATGAGTTAATTCATTTGAGTTAATACAACGCGCTTAGAAGAGTGCCCAGCACACAGGAGGTGCTCACTAAATGCTATCTATCATTCTCAGCTGTTCGGCCCTGGACTATGAACTCCCTGATGGAAGAGGCTGTGTCTGGGAATTCTCAGCCCCTCCCACGGTGTCCGGCACATAGCAGAGGTTCATATGCTTCCTGAATGAACAGACTGGAAGAACGGATAAATGCATGAACTAATTTCACCTAAGGCTCATTTTCCTCATCTATGTAATAGAAGTCTTGCGGTGAGCATTAAATAAATAACATTTATTTAATACTTCCATATAGCAGGCACTTAAAACACTTAGTTTCATTCACTTATAACAGTAGCTACTATTTGCAAGCTACTTAGCAAGTAACAGGCATCATACTAAAGCACTTTACACACATACTGTCTCATCCTCATGATATCATATCACAGATATGATCTTCTCTCCATTACAGATGAGGAGACCGAGGCCCGGAAAGGCTAAGGTAGAGGCAGAGTTGGGATGAGAAGCCGTGTCCGTTTGACCCCACAGCCTGTCTCTCCTCCACATTCCACCCGCTGCCTTTCCCTCTCTGCTGATCACTCACTAACGGTGGGCCGTAAAGGGAAGCAACTGATCTCCGAGCTCCCAGAAGCAGCCTTGGTGACTTCAGTCCCTTAAGAATCAGTTAGTTCCACATCATTTTCCCTAAAGCCACTGCTTCTAAATTCCCACCTCCAGGAAGGGGCCTGGATCTCCCCAGATTTGCCATAACCTGGGAACAGCTCCATTGTTTCTACTTTGTATTTATTTTCACTTTCTTTCCCTTCTTTTCACCAACGTCCACGTTGTACCTGGGCTCTTATTTGGGGTGTAATTAGAACATTTTCTAAGCTCTTATGGAATTCCTGAATATTACAGCCGGAAGGGACATTAGAGAGTGTCTGGTTCAACCTGTTTGTTTTTTAGAGGTTTTGAAATCCCCCTGCCCAGCTAGGGAAAGAGACTTGCACAAAGTCAGAGAGCAAGTCAGCAGAGCAGGACCGAAGCCCTGGCTTCCTGCCCCACTGTGTACCTTTCCATTATGCCAGGTTAGAGGGCAGGCAATGCGGCCTAAGTGCTTTGGGGAGGTTAAACAAGAAGACTAAGTTGTGCTACAAATGTAGCAAACATAGTAAATACCTCTTCAGTTTTTCTTAATGACACAAGACACATTCCGTTCACCTTTCCAAATAGGATAGTCAAGACAGTGAAAAACTTTGATGTTTCCTTCCATTTTAGTATGGGGTTTGACCTTGGGATCTTCCAAGCCAGAGGCTGTCAAATCCTGTTTAGACAGCATGAAAATGACCTTCATTGGCCACCAGGGGGAGGGGATGAGCACTGGGATGGCTCCATGCAAACACATTGCTGGTTACTGGGGACATTTCACAGGGACCACGTCTCACGTCCACTTCTGAAGGACTGTACATGTTGACTACTCTTTCTTCCCCTGAAGGTGTTGCAGAAGGGTGGAAAATGTTTAGTGCTTTCTTTTGTAAAGCTGAATTAATACGGGTGTCCTCTAAATGGGTGGAAAGAACCATTTGGCAGTTAAGAAAGATTGGAACATGTTCCAACTTTTAACCAAATTTTTTCATCCTGACCTTCGCAGCCTAGGCTTTTCTTCAGTCTGTAGGAACACATATAGCACTGAAGAGCTCTCCCATGATGTCTGCCTGTGACTTCCTTCTCTTCCTCCAAATAATAGGTTTTCCTGCGCCCCTCTCCCCTTTTCATCCTTTGGTCCTCATTCCCCTACTAGAAGCATCCCTCTGAAGGCTTCCAGTGGCTAGCTCTTGGAAAGGACCAAGTGGATGGGTGTGGGGAGACGTGGAGGGAAGACCTCTGGATCTTGCTTTCAGCTTTGCCTCTTTGACATAGCATATCATAAGAAGCCAAGCGATTATCTCCTTCCTTCCTCATTCCCTTTCTTCTCTGTGATGACAGGATCACCAGGAAGATAAAAGCTTCATATCTAGAAAAGTGCTTTGAGCTTTGATGCAGGCAGGATAAAATAACATGCCTTTTATGGCCTTTTGGCTTTTCATTCTAGCCACCCTTTGAATTTCAGCACAGGGCCTGAAGGGGTCTTTAGCATCACACGGACTAACAAGGGAGGGGTGTGGGTACTCAACTGCTCAAGGGGTTTGCCAATAAGAAGGGCTGAGAATGACGTGCCACATTCACTGGGACAATAAGAATCTTGCTGGGGGCCGGCCCTGTGGCCGAGTGGTTAAGTTGGTTAAGTTCCTGTGCTCTGCTCTATCGGCCCAGGGTTTCCGGCCCAGGGTTTCACCGGTTTGGGTCCTGGTCGTGGACATGGCACTGCTCATCAAGGCACGCTGAGGGGGCATCCCCACATAGCACAACCAGAGGCGCTCACAACTAGAATACACAACTATGTACTGGGGGGCTTTGGGGAGAAGAAAGAATAATAATAAAAAACGATTGGCAATAGTTGTTAGCTCAGGTGCCAATCTTTAAAAAAAAACTTCTTGCTGACTCAGATGCCATCTTTTATTCTGCTGGAAACTGGGGAATTCTGCAAGATTGGAAGATGCAATTTTCAGGGTAGGCTTATGCCCAGCCATTTTCTCCACAATACTCAGTGTGTTACTAGCAAAGACAGATGGCTCTGGATCCAAATCCAAGCTCTACCACTTACTAGAAGGGTGACTGTGGGGGAGTAACTGAGCCTCTTTGTACCTCAGTTTCCTCACAAGTAAAATGAGCGTAATAATGTTCATCTTATAGAGTCATTTTAAGGATTAAATGGGTTAATATTCCTATTGCTCTTAAAGCAGTGTTTGGTTCAAAATAAGGGCTTTATTGTAAAATGAAAATATAATGGTAGGATTGGTGTACATATTAAATGACTTATTGAAATGCCTGGCACATACCGGTGCTTAGTACACGTTAGCTCCCTTCCCTTGTCATCCCCAGATGTAAGTTACATTTTTGCTAGGATCCAAATCCCACAGGAGAACTTTCCTCAAGCCTGGAAGAGTTTTCCTTCAGGAGGGTGAGACATAAAAACTGGAAGTGAAAGAAAAAGACTGGAAAAAGGATAGGGGTATTTGCAGAGGCTGTGCTGCCATGAAAAACAGAAGTGTGTTTCTCGGAGGTTTCTCCAGACAAAGGAAGAAACGTGATCAAGAGAAAGATCCAGAGATGGGGAAGGAGGAGAGGAAGAGATCTGTGCATTCCCAGGGCTCTCTGGTATAAGGACAGCTCCCTGGGGGCACCAGGGTTGGTAAATGGAGGGAAGGCAGCAAGTGAGGGTGCACTCGGAGGGCGACCCGGGTTCAGGAGGGACGTGAGGACAGGAAGAATGGAGCTGGGAAAAGAAGGGTCGATGTGTGGGCAAGGTCCTGGCCTTGGGGTCTTGAGGATGAGAAAAGGGCGTGAGGGTATTTTAGCGGAAACTTGAGTAAGGAGCCGGGAAGAGGGCGCTCCTTACCAAGACCTGCTGAGGAGAGCTGAGGTACGGAGCCGAGGGGGAGCAGGGGCCGTGAGGGTGAGTGGCTTGTGCTGTAGAACGTCACCAGGGAAGGCAGAGGGGTAGCCCTGGGGAACTGGTACCGTGGGGGACATCGGGTTTTCACTGGGAAGGCACTAGGAGGTCGCGATCTGGGGCTAGCCCCTGGCTTTGGGGCGCTCTTACCCGCGTTTCCCACTCCCCGGTCTCGCCCCGCTGTACCGCTCCAACCACACTCGCGGGCCCCTCCTCGAAGGATTAAGGAGACGTGCTCCCACTGGCCGCCAGACGAGCCCTAACCACCACCCGCGCTCCTCCTAACTTGGGGTCCTCCTGGCCCTCACATTTGCATATGGGGCTTTCTAGGCCCTCGATTGGCCCCTGCGGTAGGCTGCCGTGCCCCGCCCCCTTCCGAACCCAATTAACCGCCTGGCGCTCGGAGAGAAAAGCGCTCCAGGTTGTCCCGGGAGACGCCGAGGACGCTGGGCCGCGCCGGCGGCGCGCGGGGCCGACCACCGCTCGTCCTGCGCGGGTCCCTGCCCTCCCCAGCCCTCCCACCTCGTCCCACCACGCGCCCCAGCCCGGGTCCGCGGCCACCCCGGCCAGCGCGGTCGGGGCGCCTTGCGCAGGCGCGGCCGGAACATCGGGGTGGGCGCAGATCCGGGGGTCTGGCTCCCTCGCCCGGCTGCGCTGGGCTGCGCTGAGCGAGGGGGGCCTGTACATCCTTAGGCCTCCAGGGAGATAAATATCCACAACTAGGGGCAGGAGGCGCCGTGCGGAGAGCGTTGGATTGAGACCCAAGTCAAGATCTCAGGCATATTACTGCTTGTGTAACCTCGGGCAGTTGACATTATCTCTTGGAAGCTTAGCTTCTTTAAAGTAAAATGGGTATTGAAAACCTATAATGAACCGCTCAGACTTAGTAAATCATCCGTCTACTCAGAGTGTGTAGGGGGCTCGTGGCCCCTCTACTGAACTGGCCGATAAGAGAGGGCTGCCTGGAGCTCGGGGGTCTTGGCTTCTCATAACGTCTTGACTGTCCTCGGACAGATTGGGAATGAGAGTAGAGAACGGATTCAAATTAATTGTGGTTTCCTTCGGTTTCCACCTGTCTAAGCCCAGACTCCTGCCTGCGAAGGATTGGCAGTCAGTAGAGCTGTTTCTGCCTGGGTTAATTCAGGATGGGTGAAAGAGCAAAGGATCGATTTTAAGTTCCTGAACCCTAATGATTTTAGGAAACTCCCTTGTGGATTGATCCAAGGATTCTTGTTGCCTATTTTCCAGATGCTTGACTTGGTGCCACTGAAATGCAGCTGCTCCTGTGAAAAAGAATTGTTTATTCTTAGACTTCTGGAAGACTATCGGTCATTCCTCTCTACTGAGGGCTCTTGGAAGACATGTGAGGAGGAGAAGCAGGCCCTTCTTTGAAAACCTATAGTCAAAAGAACTAATGGAGGAGGCCAGATCCACATCTTTCATGTGAAGCCTGTTGGAGCTGGTCCAGGAGAGTTTCCCAGAGGATGTGAGCTTTTAGCAGATTCATTGGGAGCATTGCATCCGATGAGAGTGCCCAGTCTTCATGCTGTGCTCTGATAGGATGCTGGAGGAAAGGCAGGTGAAGGGACTGAAAAAACCCTCCAGCATAGTTTTCACTTGAAATGAAAACATTTGAGCTACAGCAGATGCAGAAAGATGTCTTATCTGAATTTCTCTTATCTAAATAAAGCAGAGCTTTATGAGAGTCACCTGCCACAACTGCCTCCCTCATCCTCCAGGAAAATTGCTAGGCAGGCAGGCTCTGTCCTTGGACACATGGACATTCCAAAAAAATTGTGTTAACAGGTCTCATCAGGGTCTTCCATCCTTTGAAGCCCTAAACCTCCCTTTTTAAGCTGATGTATAAACGTTTATCTCTACCTGTTTGAAGAGTTACTCACTCCTGAGTGCTCTCATATATATGTGAATATACTTTGTTACCTTTTGCACCTAAGTTGGTAGAGGAAAAGTTTTCCTCCCAACACAGGACACTGTCCCTTTACCTGCTGATCTGCGCAGGCAGGAGGCTAGAGGCAAAGGCATAGCTTAGCCCCAAGCAGACACTGAAAACCTGCTCACCCTGGAGGGCCCGAGGGGGAACCAGCAGCCCATTGCTGCTCTTCTAGAAACCTTTCTGCCATCCTGTTGTCTTCCCTCTTCCCTCCAGGTGGCCCTGGGCTATCTTGCCACTCCCCCTCTCCAGGGCTCTGGGGACCCAGGTGACCATCATCAACTGGCCACCCAGCAGATGCTTCCCTAAGACCAACTGCCCCAGCTCTGTTCCCCTCCCCCATCCCGCCTCTTTCTTTCCCCAGTGTCCTACCAATCTGCTCTGCCACGCTCCCGCTTTGGTCTCACGTCCCTCTGGAGTGATATTGTGATGGAAATGAGGGAGAGGATGCAGGAGCGAGCAGCAAAGATTTACCGCTTCCACAGGGTTTCCATTAAAATCCCTGACAATCAGTTATTTATGAAAGGGCTGGCTGCAGTGGGAGCTAATAGGCCAGAGCCTGGCACTGCTGTCCGTTCAGGGGTGATCACAGGAACAAACGCAGGGTGAACAGTAGAGCTATCCCACTGAAGAGCAAAGGCAGATTTGACCCCATCAGACATCCCCTCCAGGGCCAGAGAGCAACAGCCAGGAAGTCAGAGAGCATCCGTGATTTGTGATTTGTGCCGGGCAAACCAGAAACAAACATCCACATAGCAAACACTGAGGGTTTTTCTGAGCCTGGTGTGAAAGGTTGAAGCAATGTGTTGGAGCGTCCTTCCAGTCATCAAAAAACTTAGACTGGGTCCCCTCCTCTGAGCTCCAACTCAGAGGCAAGAGTGTGCAAAAAACGCAGATCTGAAGCTGCTGTTTTCAGTGTCTTTCTGTTCCTAAGGCACCACTTGACTAAATAAATCCCTCTGAAGGTTGTTGGCTCTACAGTTGACACGCAGACTCTGTGTCTCAGTTTGGGACTCTTCTTTTAAGTAGTTAATGAAAAAAAGAGTCCTCCTTCTGCCCGCCTGAACCAAGGTCCCTCCTGTGATAAATAAATATAAACAATAGGATATATTGGAGTATATGAGGAAGCCATTTGGTGTAAAGCTAATTTGGCCTGACCTTGTTTTTCCAAAAGGGCCTGACATGGCCGTTGAGCATGTGTTGTACATCTGCTTTAAGCATTTACTGTGTCCCAAAGACAAGAAGAACAAATGCCCTTAAGATAAAGATGCAACTTCCCCCACATTGGCCTTTCCTTAAGGATAAGCATCTCTCCCTAGGCTGGGGATAATTGCTGTGCTCACCTGTGACCACCCAGCTTGAGACAGCATACCTGCTACCCTGCTGTGCCGGCTAGGCAATCTCACGATGGTTGTAAAAAGGACATTCCTATCATACGTGATGTCTGCTCTTTGTTCTAAGACAGTATATAACCCACTCTGTACACCCCACTTCCTTGGTGCCCTTCCTTCTTTGGGGAAGAAAGGCCCCGGGCTAGTCCTCAGATCTAGCTCATAATAATCTCACCCCAATTTTGATTTATACATTGGTTATAGATTATTTGCTTGACACCTGGAAGCCCTTTCTTCCTGTGCCAGTCAAAATATGTACCAGGCGTGGGGTAAGGAGTGAAATGAGGCAAAGATGCTTAGAAGATCTTTTTTTTAATTCTTGTGCATAACTCGGATTTTTTTTTTTTTTTGTCTTTAAGTCTGTAGTCTACGAGGGAATGTTGTAGAAGTGTGTGCAATCACAGAATCAGGATTCTTGTTAAATCAGAGGAGATCTTAGAGACCCCCTAGTATTTCTCTTGTTTTCAGAAGAAGTTGAGACCCAGACAAATGTGACAGCTTGGCCAAGGCCTTGCAGTGGCTTCCTAGAGCCCACTTCTCCTTCCTTCACACCCTCTTATTACTGTTATTGGTGGAATAGAAACAGAAATTGCTGCCCAGCACCTCTTTTGAGTTCTCCGGGTTTGAGGCGCATGTGAGGGAGCCGAGAGAACCCCTGGCACTGGGGCTGCTTGGCCAGGAGCAATGGAGCTTCCAGGCTGCTGTTTTTGATCTTGTCCTTCTTTGTCTTCCCTCTACCTTCTGGGGAAAATGGCTTTCCCTGAAAGGAGCTCTTCATGGTTTTTTCTAGGCATCCTTTTCTTGATGGGGATGGCTCTTGGAAACGAGTTCCATAGAAAGTGCCCTGACTGCAGGAGAAACATGAGGCACGCAAAGCAGATTGTTGGGTGCCGTGGGAGACACAGAAGCACATGCACGAATACACACCCTACGTGTAGCCAAGGATCCTCTGTACTCAAAGTTCCCCTTTAATTTTTCTTCAGAGTACTTGGAGCATCCACTTCCCGTTAACACTTATTTTTGGTCAAACGATATGTATGTGTGAAATGGGTACACAGTACAGAGTCCTCTTACTTACACATTGGTATCATTTTGTGTGGTAAAAATAATAATATTTAGTCAAATCTGGCCTTCCAAGCCAGTTAAATACATGCCGAATCTTTGCTTGTTAATGACTGTTTATTCAATAGTAAGTAAATTATGGTAGAATCACCACTGTAACAAAAGATAAACCAATAATTAGGAAGTTTTATAGTGATATAAAAGTTTTTCTACCTAATAGCACTAAGTGAAAAAAATTTTGTAAAGGCTATGACTATAATTATGTCAAACATGTATTTATATACTTAAAAAACTGAAAGAAATGTTAAGAGAATTTTCAAAAACAAGGTTAAAGCCCCAACTCTCATACAGATAGAAAACAGTATTAAGGATTTTATTTAACTCATGCAATGAGGGAACCAGTCAGTCAGATGGTTCAGCTGGTTCAAAAAAGCAGCAGCACAATTTGTCTGAGAAAAGGAATGTTGACAGGAATTGAAAATGGAGGCAAAACTGGTTTTTTCCACAAGGAAAAGAGGCGGAAACAATCAAATCTCTGTCAGATCAGACAGAAATTGCTTGCCTACCAATTACCTACAATTTATACCGTTGTAAAATAATTCCCATAGCCAACTCGAATCAGCTAATTCAGGGAAGGGTGTCCAACAGACAAATTTTCCTCTGTAGATGATAGTCTTGAAAACATGAGTGGGATTATGGAATTTTGTTTAGTTTACTTAATGTAGTTTTTTAAAACAAAGACATCTCTCTCAAATTTTTTAAGGGAGCGTTGCAAAGTATCTTTAAATATTAACATCCCCTGAGGTGTTTCACAGGCGATTTGGTGTCCCAGCACATTTTAGAAACACGTGGTTAATGTGAGGCGTACCTGGCTCTTGATTCTCCTGAAGTTTATAAAACACCATCGTTTCCCTCCGTGGAGGTGCGCGCCCAGTGGTAGCCCAACCTAATTAGCAGTCTCCGTCTTCCATTGATTACTCAGTCCTTCTCTTCCTCAAACCTGGGCATAGGAACTATCTGTACTTTGTAGGTCATCCAATTGCAGAGTCCTAGGTGGTTACGGAGACAGCAAGCTTCAGGGATAAAATTCCTCTCACCCTCTTTTTCCATGGAGCTGAGAGTCCAGTGGCCATAAACATTGCTACTGGGCGGGACTGGGCAGGGCCGGAGCGGAGGGCAAGGGTGAAAGGAAGGAGCAGCTGCTGCTTGGCACCTTCTCCTAGGCTGCCTCCTGCATCTCCTTCTTACCACAGTCCACATCCCTGTCACCCAGATGCTGTAGACGGGCACTAGCCAGGACAGTGACCACAAGCCATATATGGCATTAAAATTAAATTAAAATTCAGTCCCTCAGTCACAGTAGCCACTTTTCATGTGCTCAGTAGCCACATGTGGCAGTGGTTATAGGACCCAATAGTGCAGATATGGAACATTTCCATGGTGGAAAAAAATTCTACTAGACAGCACTGCTGTGGATGACCACTCACTCTCTCCGTCTCAAATTTCTTTCCCATCCTTTTTTCCCACTTGCCAGGCTTGCTACTCACATAAATCAAATGTCACCTCTGACAAAGACTCTCTCTTTGACCAAACTTTAGTTAGGTTCTTCTGAGCCCTTTTCTCGACTATACCTTGACCTGGGGCTTTTGTTTCTGTCCTTGCTGAGTCCACTTTTAGCAAAAATCCTAAGTCAATTTAGAGAGATTCCCTGACCCCTGACATGTGATCAACCCCTGGCCTACCTTCAGCAATAATCCTATTAAATCGGTTTGGCAAGAATCCCCCACGCTTGATGTCTCCTCTTAGTAATTTTCCGTCCACTGACCCCCATCACTCTGCTCATTCGCTATAAATCCCCACTTGTCCTTATTGTATTTGGAGTTGAGCCCATTCTCTCTTCCCTGTTATAATGTCCCCATTGCAATCAGCCTGAATAAAGTCTTCCTTACTGTTTGAACAGGCTTCAGAATATTTTTTTCTTTGACACCTCCTTGATGAAGCCTTGCTTCTTGCCCCTAGGAAAAATTAATTCTATGCTATCTTAGCACTGTGTAAATTCCTCTTCTAAAGCCAATATCCGGTGGTGTTATACTCATTTATGCATTTGTCTTCCCTTATAGGTTACTGAACTCTCGTCAGAAGTACAGTGAGTGTAGTGATTAAGAGTGTAGTCACTTGGATCAGAATGCTGGGTTCAAAGCCTTCTGATGGCACTTCCTAGCTGTGAGCTGGGGCAAGTACCTTTGTCTCTAAGCCTCAATTTTCTCATCTGTAAAATGGGGATGATAGAAGTATTTCCCTGTAAGAGTTAATGAGCTAATCCACTGCATCAGGCACAGAATCACTATCGTCACCCCCGGTCTTTGTTTGCCTTCATACCCAACAGTTGAAGATAGGAGTGGAAGATTTTCTCTGTAGGTCCGAATGTCAATTCCCATTCCTTCAGCATCCAGTCATAAAGGGTGGCACTTGCAGCCTTCCCTTGACACTTCTATTGGAAGTAAATCAGACTCATTAGTTGTTTTTAATTCTGTACTTTCAAATTTGTCTCCCCCAAAAGATCAGCAAAACAACCTTTTGATGGGACAAAGCTGAGTTTATTCTTACTGCAGTCGGGAAAGACACTACTCTGACAGAGCTCCAGGAGCAGCTCCGAGTGGGGCAGGACAAAGTAGTGGTATTATTGAGACTTTGAAGTCTGGTTTAAGGGAGGTGGTTTTTCAATACAGTGGGCAGGAGTTGATTGGGATTGGGTAAAGATCATGATATAAGAGTTTAGGATTGGTGGACACAGCAAGGCGAGGATTTTGAGGCCAGGGGTTCCAAGAGTCTTGGAGTGTACAAAATTGTCATGTGATGCTTTCTATTGAAGAGTCGATGGTTCTTTCAGGAAGCTCCTGAAATGAACAGTGGATTTATTTGCATTTTTAACTTCCAAGCAAGACTGCATGAAATAGTTGTCATGTTAATGCAGACAGTAAGCTGTTGGGTGTGGGAGTTTCAGTTCTCAATGCTTTTTAAAAAGCTAATAAGTAAAATTAAGGGAAATGGATCCAGGATACTGAGGGCTCTTATCCCTGTAGATAGAGCTCAAAATGGAAAAGTAGTATTTTGGCAACTCAGAAGGTGATTGGAACTTTCGACAGAAGCCCCACTGTCTGGTTTACTCATCATTTTCCACCATCCATTCATCTCAGTTGAATGCCCACCTTTGTGAGAAGGCAGAATTAAGAATGCTCATTCTCCTGCCTGACACCTAAAGTGGCTTTAGGGGCATAATTTCCCTGGTTAGATGACATAGAAAAGTTTCTTTCCACATTTAGACGATTGCCACTCCTTGGAAAAGGGGCACTTCTGAATTTAACCTTCCATAGATAGCACATGCCGTGTTTAACTAGCATCTTCTAGATGTTAAAGAAATAATTATTCAGACACTTGTTAAAATGGTAAGAGAGACTTTATTCAGGACTATTGGGACAGGGATATTACCATAGGGGAGAGAGAACGGGCTCACCTCCAAATACAATAAGGACAAGTGGGGATTTACAGCCAAGGAGCAGAGGGAGGAAACAAGGGATAGAAAACTACTAGGAGGAGACATCAGGGTAGGAGGATTCTTGCTAAACCCACTTAACAGGATTCTTGCTGAAGGCAGGCCGGAAACTGATCAGATATCAAGGGTATGGAATTCTCCCTAAACCGACTTAGCGGGATTCTTGCTGAGTTTATTCTCATCGCAGGTAGGAAGAGCACTACCTCGGCAGAGTTAACGCTGAAGAATAATTTCTTTATAGAAAGAGAATGATGAAACACAGAAACTGGGCACCCACGAAGATTTCTGGGTCTCCTAGGGGCAGGTGGGAGGCATGATTAAATGCCAAAGAGAGTCTTATGTATAAGACTCTTAGTGAAGTGTTAAGTGGCCGCAGGAGAAGGATGAGGATGACCTCTCAAAGGCTCTTCAAAGGTGTGGAGCTCCTTCTCGTTCAGGAATGAAAGAAATAAAGTTTGTTTTTTTCCAAAGTTAAGTAAACGGCTCGTTCTAGGGGATAAAATAGGCTCCTTGGGATAAGATAGCTGTGTGGGACTAGGGAAAGCCATAAAGCACAGCGGAGCAGCCCCTGGAGCCAAGTCACCGGCGCACTACAAGTCCCGGCAAGCATCGGAGTGAGGGCGGGGCTTGCTGGCCGTTATGACGTTGTGGGCGGGGCCAGACGGGATCAGCTTTCCCTAGGGTTTTTAGCCCCGCCCCTGACCCCTTCCCTGCCCTGTTGCTGTTGCGCCGCCGTCGGCTGCAGGCCCCGGTGAGTCCCTGGAGTGAAGGAGGGTAATTAGGGGCAGTTGGGCCCTCGGGTTCCTGATTCAGACTTGTAGTCCTGAGAAAGGGTCTTGGGCCGGTGAAGGTGCGGCCAGTTTCGGTTTTCACCTCCTTCCATCTTCTTGGGGTGACAGTAAGTGGGAGCGGCGTCCTGGAAGTCCTGGAGCCCCTTCCGCGGCCTCGGAGGGGTGGAGGCAGTTTTCTCCCGAAGAGGGCAGGACTTCAGTGCTTGTGAAGGCCTTCTGGGCCGCGTGGCAGGCTCCTTGGGCAGAAGGGACCCCTCTGACGGGAGTGAGGGTCTTGACGTCACTGCGTCATGCCCCCTCCCGCCGGCCGAGGTCGTGGCGGTTCCTTAATCCCTGTCCTTGACGTCATCGCCGTTTGCTTCCAGGCCGAGGCGGGGCCTTGCCCAGTCCCCCGAGGGCAGTTACTTTCTCTTTGGGCCTCAGTTTCCCCGTCTACGAGCAGGCTTGATCCCTGATACCCCTTTCCTTCAGATCAGGCCTTCTGCAATTGGAGATGTTCTAGGCAGCCTAGAAGAAAAAGCAGCTGGAGAGAAGTGACCTGCGTCTTTACAGCTCATCTCCCATAGCCCTTCCCCACCGCCACCATCAGCCCACTACTCACAGTAGGATCTCGACCCCTCCCAGGGCATGTTGACTTTTTTCTATCACTTGGATTCTTTGCCTCTGGTGCAAGCCAACAAGTGGCCGTGGTTGCAGCTGAATAGAATAATGCAGATGCTGCATGTTATGACTTCTCTCCACTGTTAACAAAGACCGTTTAAAGGGCAGGACTTTTCAAGCAGTAGGTCTTTGTAAATGATGTGGTGCACGTGGTTAAGGAATATCCAGGTGACTCACTTTCACAGGTAGTTTCAGAGGACCTCGACCTGAAATTCTTTAACAGACATGACAGCTGTGGTGTGGAAAGGACGCTCAGAAAGGTAGTCAGTAAGAGTTACCCAGCACTGAAGTCCGTGTTGTCTTTCAAGTCAGATGGTACATCTAGGACGCTTTAAAATTCTCGACTGTGCTTATTGATAAAATACCTTTCTTAATTTTGGGGATGAAAAGAGAGAGAGTTAAAATGAACTCTTTCACTTCCTTTTTCTTTCACTTAGGGTCATCATTATAGCTGGGAAGTTTCTTAGAGATATTCTAGCCTGAGGCATTCAGTTCACTGATGAGGAAACTGAGGCCTAAAAGGGGAGGGCGTGTGACTTGGCCAGGGTCTCAGAGCTGGTTAGGAGCAGAACAAAGACATGAACCCAGGTCCCTTGGCTCCTATCCTAGTCCCCTTTCCACTACAAACACTTCAGGGGTGTATCACTGTATCACTTCAGGGGTTAGCATAGTCACCCCTTTCAAGCAAAAAGTGCATAATCTGGGGCCAGCCCTGTGGCACAGCAGTTAAGTTCTCATGCTCTGCTTCAGTGGCCTGGGGTTCGCCGGTTCAGAGCCCAGGTGCTGACCTACGTACCACTTATCAAGCCATGCTGTGGCAGTGTCCCACATATAAAATAGAGGAAGATGGACACAGATGATGTTAGCTCAGGGCCAATCTTCCTCAGCAAAAACAGGAGGATTGGCAGCGGATGTTAGCTCAGGGCTAATCTTCCTCCAAAAAAAAAAAAGCAAAGTGGATAATCTCAGTAAAATGGAGATTTAATACATAGCTTTGACCTTTTCACACAGTTTCTTCTGGTTGCCTGCATTCATGTCCCAGAACTATTTTTCTGTTCTTCCCTCGTACTGCTGGCACTGTGGTGCTGTGGGATGTGGGATGAGGGCCTGCTTAGAACAAGCTGGGCAGCCAGTGCAAACAGTTGGTAATGAGTAGTGTTAAAAGTCTCCTGGGGGGTATAAAATTTTTCTGAAGCACTCTGAAAGATTTTAGGTAAGGAACTTGGAAAATTTGGGTTAGAGCAAGTGGCCCATTAACATGAGGACAAGTGACTGTGTGTCTTTACTTCTGCTCCCTGTCTCAGGCCATCTCCACCGTCAGTGTTCTCTCAGGGTAGTTCTGTGTAAGCATCTCTTCCAGGACCAAGGTGGCCTGGGAGTCAAATCACTGCATCCATTTTACTAATTGCTAATGGTTTAGAAAGTTAATTGGGCACAAAGATGAGGGAATTAGATTAAATGTGAGTTTGGTTTTTACTCGTCTTTGTTTTTACTGTTCCCACATGAAGAATCGATTTGCATTTCTCTCTTGGCTGTGGAAGCTTTTGCTTTCCTTCTGTGAACGAATCCAGAGAAACTACATATAATCTTCATTTCTCTTAAAAATATATGCCCACTGGTATAAAAGGCTAATGTAAAAATGTTGAGCATTCTTTAAGGTAAAATTTTAGTTATTTTTTTTTTTGATGAAGTTATCTTTTTTTTTTTATTTTAAGATTTTATTTTTTCCTTTTTCTCCCCAAAGCCCCCCGCTACATAGTTGTGTATTCTTCGTTGTGGGTTCCTCTAGTTGTGGCATGTGGGACGCTGCCTCAGCGTGGTCTGATGAGCAGTGCTATGTCCGTGCCCAGGATTCGAACCGACGAAACACTGGGCCGCCTGCAGCGGAGCGCGCGAACTTAACCACTCGGCCACGGGGCCAGCCCCAAATTTTAGTTATTTTTAATAAGGTCTCTTCTTTGTGGCTTTGGAAAATTGGTGAGTTGATTTGGTTGAACATTTGCATTGTTAGAATCTGAACCAGGAAGCTTTCGATATTTTTAAAACTTTTCTGCTAAAAAGCGTATCGGTGTAATGTACAGATTCACACGGAAAGAGTGGAAGTGGCAGTGGCCGTTGTTCCTTTTCTTCAGGAAAACATAAGAGGATCTGCCCTCACGGACAGTCCTGGGAGGAGCATATTAGGTTTGAAAAGCTCGTTCGATGAAAATGTGTCAGATTTTCTTAGGAGTCGGTTCAGGGGACTCATTTTAAAATACATTGCCGGGCCAGCCCAGTGGCGCAGCGGATAAGTGCACATGTTCCAATTTGGTGGCCCAGGGTTCGCTGGTTCGGATCCCGGGTGTGGACATGGCACCGCTTGGCAAGCCATGCTGTGGTAGGCGTCCCACATATAAAGTGGAGGAAGATGGGCATGGATGTTAGCTCAGGGCCAGTCTTCCTCAGCCAAAAGAGGAGGATTGGCAGCAGTTAGCTCAGGACTAATCTTCCTCAAAAAAAAAAGAGAGAGGCTGTACCAAGCCCCCATTCTTATAGCTGGTCTTGCCTTCCAGAGAAGCATCCATGTGCAAAACAGCTCGCCAGAGTTTGAGTGTGTAGAAGGTGGGTAATGGAGTATGAATTTTATGAGCCCTTAAGGAAATCAAATCTGTGCCTTTTGTTTTTTGGCACCATGCCACTTGAACCAGCTTTGCCAGCTGAACCAGCCATACCAAGAATTGACATAGCACTTGAAGATTATCATCTCCTCACTCTGTTTTAGAAAAGAGAACACTGCGAAACAGCAGCTTCTCCAAAGGTACCCAACAAATTAAGAACAGGGCAGAAAAAGAATTAGCCCCACCGGCATTCACACCGTTGTTTACCTACAAAGCCCCTTCCTTTCATTTTTTTTTTGATGAATTACATGCATATCTTATTCATTTATTCAATGAATACTTAATCAGCAATTACTATGGGCTAGGCATTATGTTGTATATACTGTGGTGATAGCATTATGAAGGAAAATACAGGGAATATGGTACTTGGGTCAATTGAGAGACAAGCCTTGAAGTCCCTGTTACCTGTACTTTCTTCACGATCCTTCGACAGAGGACAGATAAGTCATTTTACCTGCTCAGAGAAATGGTGCTCCAGGCTTAGGACAGAGAGGATATGCTGGCCTGCTATGACTGGAAACCACTAGGAAAGATAGGGCTCTGCAAGCTGAGAAGCCCCCCTGCCCCACCCTCCTATAGCATCCAAGAGATCACACAGGCAGCAGCTTATCGGGAGGAACAAGGCCCGACCTAGACTGGAATGTGACCTCTCCCTTTAGAAAAACTGATCTGAGGTTTGAGGTTAAGGATGTGGCTAAACTGTCACAAACCAGAAAGCCAGTCTATT
This sequence comes from Equus quagga, assembly GCF_021613505.1. Lineage (NCBI taxonomy): Eukaryota > Metazoa > Chordata > Mammalia > Perissodactyla > Equidae > Equus > Equus quagga. The sequence continues at coordinate 91,858,177 of NC_060277.1, read as the reverse complement.
TCTTAGTTCCTTCACTCAATCCCCAGAAGAGACAGCTCAGTGCCCCAAAGTGCCTTGTCTTCTCTGTGAAAAAAGTAACTTTTGGACGAGTTGGACGAAGAGGCCTGGTTGCTCAAAGTTCAAAATGAAACCAGGAAATAAGTTGGGCGGGGCCAGGCTTTTGCGCATTTGCATATGTACAGCTCCTCGTCTGCTGTGTGGAGCTGCAGTGTTGTTTTCATTTCCCGGTAAAAGCCTGGCTTCAGAATCCTGGACTCACTAAATGTTAGAGCAGGGAGGCGCGTGGAAGACGGAGCATGTGACTCTGGGAGGCAGGAAGTATCAGGTCTCAACAGTTCAAAAGACTTTGCTTCTTTTATGTATTGTTTTTACCTCCCAAACAGTTTCCCATCCATGATCACGTTTTATCTGTCCTTTGACCTGGAAAGTGAAATACGGGTTATTATCCCTATTCTATAAACAGAGATTCAGCCTTGCTTGCTGTCTTCCATGGGCTGCATTTTTCTTTTCCTTTGCTTTTGTGCATGCTGTTTCTTTCACCTGGAATTTCCTTACCCCCAAGCCCACTTGTCAAAATCCTAATTTTCCTAGAGGGCTTATCTAAGATTCTACTCACTCCCCGAAGCTCTTCTTGGTTTTTCTAGCCAGTTGCCTCTCTCCTTCTTGAACCCACGAGCGTTTTGTTATTAGCCCCATTTTACAGATGAGGAAACAAGCATACAGCCCAGTGGATTAACTAAATTCCCCAAGCTCATGCATTTAATAGGTGGTGAAGCTAGAATTTGAGCTCTGCCATTCTGATTTCAGAACCCATGCTTGTCACCACTGCAGGTCAAATAATAATCTCCTTTTCTCATCTTCCTTCTTGCACCTATGCCCAGCTTCCAGCAGAGTGTCTTAATATATGGAAGGGCCCAATAATTATGGGGAAAATGGAGTTGAATGGAAAAGCTGAAATCTAGAGAAATCGACATTCGAAAAGTCATGGGGCTTGCTGGAATGAAAAATCTAGAATCTAAGTCTTAAAATTCTCAGCTCAGGTTATTTTCCTTTAGGCTACCTCACTTATTTAAGACATTTAGAAAGGGAACAAACTAGCTACAAGCAGAGAATAAGGGTATGTGAGGGTGGTGGTGTCTGTGGGTGAAGAAGTCAAAGATCTTCTCAAAAAAGTCTTATAGTTTAGAAAGTTATGAATGCAAACTGGCTCAAAGTGAAAGAGAAAGCAAGTTGTATGATCTCAATACTTGTCAGGCTGTCGCTTTTCCTGTCTTGCTTGGAACGGAATGTTCCCTGGGTGAGAGCCCAGAAATCTCCAGCATTTCAGACAACCATTTCAGAGCCTTATTCTATCTCATATCTCATAACAGGACCCCTACCATGGAAGAGATCACAGAAGACCCCCCCACATCAGCCATCTTGCTGGATCATTGTCATTTCTCTCAGGTCATCTTTAACAGCGTGGAGAAGTTCTACGTCCCTGGAGGGGACGTCACATGCTACTACACCCTCACCCAGCATTTCCTTCCCCGTCGGAAGGACTGGATTGGCATCTTTAGGGTAAGTGGTTAATTTCCTAGCAAGTGACTGGAAATTAGAGGTGAATCTTCATTACCTGAGTGTGTGACCATCTGTGTATTATAAGCATTCTGCATATTATGTCTGATCAATTTTTAAATCTTGCACTAAGCTCCCTAGCACTTCCCCTTTCCTAAACCAACATGTGCTATGGGACTCAAGTTTTAATTTCAGCTGCAAGCTAAAATAAGATGGCCTATCATACAATCTCCAAGTTTTATTATGCTTGCAAAGACCAAATGTAAATTGAAAATTATCCTACTTTAAAATATTCATCTATAACTTGACTGGGATGGGTGGCCCCTTATATAATTTCTCTGACTTGAAACATATTTCTTTCATAGTAGAGTGTTTAATTTGTTTGTGTTTTGGTGAGGAAGATTGGCCCTGAGCTGATATCTCTGCCAATCTTCCTCTATTTTGTATATGGGATGCTGCCACAGCGTGACTTGATGAGTGGGTCTATAGGTCTGCACTCAGGATCCAAACCTGTGAACCCCAGGCCACTGAAGCAGAACGTGAGAACTTAACCACTACGCCACCGGGTTGGCCCCTGTACTTTGTTTTAATGAGTATTACAAATCTGGAAAGGATGTTGAGAAGTTACCTGGTTCGACATCCTGCATCCAAGGAGTTTGTTCCTGAATAAGTGTCTTACTTTTTTTGTAAAGATTCCCAAGGACTGAAGGTTTATGAGCTTTCTCAGTGACCTCTTCCAGTGTCTAATCAGTCAATTGGTTCAAGTACAGAAATGGTACTTTTTGGGCCAGCCCAGTAGCTCAGCAGTTAAGTTCGCGCATTCGATTCGGCGGCCTGGGGTTCGCCGGTTCAGATCCAGGGTGAGGACATGGCACCGCTTGGCAAGCCATGCTGTGGTAGGCGTCCCACATAGAAAGTAGAGGAAGATGGGCATGGATGTTAGCTCAGGGCCAGTCTTCCTCAGCCAAAAGAGGAGGATTGGCAGCAGTTAGCTCAGGGCTAATCTTCCTCAAAAAAAAAAAAAGGTACTTTTTTATTATAGTCAGCTTACTGTCTGCCTCCCTTCTGCCCAATCTGTGTCTCTAACATCACACACACACACCCCATAATGACAAATCTTCCTATTTCCAGAGACAGGAGATAAAGGTCAAATTGAAGTAATTTACACTGCTGAGTCCCAACGTCAGTGACCTTTGTTTTGACATCTCAGTATGTCATGTGTGTGTCTGCCAATGTTGTTCATCCTGAAATCAGACATTCTTCTTCACTGTAGTGTGAAGGAGCTGGTGCTTATTCACATCCCTCATTGAGTGATTTTTCCTTAATTGTTTGGAATTCCGAGCTACCGATGGAGCCATGGATGCTAGTGTTTAAAGGGTGGGAGAGTAGACAACGAGAAGGACGCTGGCAGGTATCGTGACAGCTCCCGAGACTTCAGGATATTGAATCATAAGACCAAAAGATGTTCTAACATAGAAAACTGACACACTAGTGTTTTCTGTTTTGGAAAGAAGACAGTAGTTGTTTTTTCTTCCCTATGTGTAACAAAGCTGTCCAGTAGAGCTTTGCGATCAACACTGCCCAGTAGAGCTTTGTACAGTAGACATACCTTCACTGTCCAGTACAGAAGCCTCTAGCCACGTGTGGCTCCTGAGCACTTAAAATGTGACTAATCTGACTGAGTAACTGGCTTTTAAATTTTATTTAATTTGAATTAATTTGAATTTAAATAGCCTCATGGCTAGTGGCTATCATATTGGGCAGTGCAAGTGTAGACAAAAATAACAGAGGATGATTCACAATTACTTAGTAGGCTTTGAAATGTATTCTGTCACTTTTCGTTGTGACAGTTTTATTTCTGTTTTGCTTAGGCTGATTGTATGTCCCGAGTACTCAGTCACTTCCGGAAACCAAGTGAAAAGCTTATGCTTTTTAAAAACAAATGTTTAAAAACATTAAAAAAAGAAGAAAGCTGCCTGCATATTTGGAATGCTTCATGCATTTCAGTGGGATTGCCATACCTCAGTAAAGAAATCGTGGCTAATCTAAAGAATGGCCTCTAGTGTTCGTTGTCCATAACGTTACTGATTTGAGCAACCACTTTGAAGCCTAGAAGAAAGTTTTAAGACTAACAGAGAGAACACAAACTTCTTGAGAACATACAGTGTGCTGGGTCCACGGTGAGGGGATGTGTGTGTGTGTGTGTTTTCTGATTTAATGCTCTCGGCACGGCAGCTCCCTCAGCTTAGTGGTGCTCTCTCTTGTGCACGGATGAATACAATGAATATGCTCGAGATGGTGACTTTCCCAGGGTCTCCCAGTGAGTGGATGGTAAAGCAAGTTTGACTCCCAAACCTCTACTTTTTCTCCTCTGTTCTGCTAAATTCCTTTAAACGACAGATGGTAAATTGGAGAATTAAGAGGTGACTGAAGTTTTGTCCTGCATATCTCACTTCTAAAGCTCTCCTGGTGTTCTCTCGCTGTAGTCTTAATCATATGCCTCAGCTCCTTATCAAGTCTAACACTGGTGCTTCCTGGCACCCAGTAGGCACTGGTGGAATGGGTTTGCTGTGCGCTCTGCTACGGCTTCTCAATGCAGCAAAGGCTACCGCCTTCAGTGGAGCCTGAAGTTGGTGGAGGCAGCTTTCCTTCCCTCTGTGAAAGTCCTGTGCTCCATGCTCTCCTTTACCTGGGCATTTAAATGTTTCCCCGCTTTCCGAGAGGAGCGACAGCAGGCCGCGAGAGGCAGGCTGGGACCAGGACTACTCAGGTCGGGGAGCCCAGGACAGAAATTGCAGGTGGCTAAAAGTTGCTTCCTTGTTCCAAGGCAGCAGTAATTCTTCGGCCTTCCCAGGTGCTATTTTGGTCACAGTGCATTAGGAAACTCCAGGATGTGAATGAAGGCTCCATAAAATTCCTGCTTCCTGGCCCACCGCCGGCTGTAGCGGCTCTGAGATGCTTGCAGCAATGGGGTGTGTGTTAATGAGACACTAAAACATGCCCTAGGATCTGCTGACGAGCTTTCAGTGTAGCCTTTCAACCCTGCCCTGGCTCCTTAATATATAAAAATGGAACTTATTTTTAGTCCTTCTTCCCACTGGGCTCAGGCAGGGTCAAAATATGGCAATAAATGTAATTTTGCCTCTCTCTGAGTGTTCTCGCCTTGAAGACACAACGGCTCTCTTTCTATTCTCTGGTGTGCTCTTACCTTCCAGATCCGATTTGAGCCATCTTTTACCCTGTTCGCATTTAGTGAGAATATTTTCCACTTAGCCACCTTTCTGCTCTGAGGCATACTGTACGGTATCCTTGTAGCTTATGACTGATTGCATTCAGTACCTGGAAGAGATTGTTACTATCTTTATCCCCAAAAAGGCTTCATTAAACATGCATTAAGAAGAACACTGAAGAGAGAAAGCTGTGTAGACTGGACTCAGTTATCTAGTGTCTTATAATCTAAGAACTCTCTTGCCCCTCCACCCCCAACACACACATTATTCAAAACATACATTTTTTAAATGCAGTAGTATAATCAGGTTGGTATAGGGGACAAGACTGAATTGGACAGAGGAGAGGACAAACCAATGGAGAGGGCAGATCAGGGTGCTTTCTGATTAAGAAGTTCCAAGGCCACTGTTGTAAGAAGATAGCAGGATCAAGGTTCGCACTCCCAGAACTTTTTCCCCAAACACTCTCAGTTCTCTCTTTTTTTTTTTTTTTTTTTTTGAGGAAGGTTAGCCCTGAGCTAATATCTGTCGCCAATCCTCCTCTTTTTGCTGAAGAAGACTGGCCCTGAGCTAACATCCATGCCCATCTTCCTCGGCTTTCTATGTGGGACACCTGCCACAGCATGGCTTGCCAAGCAGTGTGTGGGTCCGCACCCGGAATCCGAACCGGTGAACCCCAGGTGCCAAAGCAGAATGTGTGAACTTAACGGCTGCACCACCGGGCTGGGCCCACACTCTCAGTTCTATGTCTGACTTGGAGAAAAAATTTTTGGAACTCTTGTCCTGGGTGTTGAGTGGCCAGTGTTCATTTCTTTCTAAGACGGGTATTTTGGACTGTGTATGCCTGCCAGTTTTTAAGTGCATTGGGCATTTTACCGTATATTGTCATCATAAGTGAAAAAACAAGACTTGATCCATCGTGAGTGGATCTTGTCATAATGAACTCATTCTATTGTATTTTCAACATAAACAAATAAAAAGTAAGTGCATTTTAAGAAGACATGGCCACATGAGGATCTCCCCCGAGCACTGTCAGATGCTGAATGCGAGCCTCTTGTCATTGCAGGTGGGATGGAAGACAACTCGTGAGTATTACACCTTCATGTGGGTTACTTTGCCCGTTGACGTAAACAGCGAATCAGCCAAACAGCAGGAAGTCCAATTCAAAGGTGAGGAAAATGCTGGATCAAAGGTGTTGAAGACAGTTAGCAGCTAAGATTAATTAATTCTCTTGAATTTGAGCTTTCTGAGGCAGATAAAAGACTTCCAGATTTTTAGTTTTCTGAATAGACCTTATTTTGGATTAAAAATCATGTTGTGTTTTCAGCTTATTACCTGCCCAAGGATGATGAGTATTACCAGTTCTGCTATGTGGATCAGGATGGTGTGGTCCGGGGGGCGAGCATCCCTTTCCAGTTCCGTCCAGAAAATGAGGAGGACATCCTGGTTGTTACCACTCAGGTCTGTAAACATGTCACTTTGAGCCCTTCTTGGCACTAAGAGTAGCAATTCCATGGGCCAGCCCCAGTGGCCTAGTGGTTAAGTTCAGGGCACTCCGCTTCAGAGGCCCGGGTTTTGGTTCCTGGGCGTGCACCACACCCCTCTGTTAGTGGTCATGCTGTGCTGGTGGCCCACATACTAAAAAACAGAGGAAGATTGGCACAGATGTTAGTGCAGGGTGAATCTTCCTTAGCAAAAAAAAGAGTAGCACTTCCAGAATAGGGTGGAATTTGACTCGCGAAGCCTTTATTGAATGTCGAACAGATATGGTTGGGAAAAATTTACCCAGTACTCACTCAAACCCACTCCGGAATGACTTAGTATCATTAGCAGGAATCATAACAATAAATGATTTCTCCCTTCTCTAAAACTTCTGTAACTCAGTTGGCATTCATTTATTCCCGTAACTTTTCCAGTTGCTTAATTTTTGTCATCTGCACAGCTTATTACCTCAGTAAAGATAAGGTCTTCTGGGGAGAGAAGCACCAAATATTCTTTGTATCTCTCAGTTCTGACTCAGAGCCTGTCATACGAGAGTATTAAGATTTATGCACTCACTCGATCGTTTAACAGGATGCCTCCTTTCCATCCAAAACCAGGTAGGCGTTATAGTAGGCACTAGGAATACGGTGAAGAATCGATTAAAACACTGTCCCTGGGCCTCAAGGAGCTAAGTCCAGTAAGAGAGACAAAGAATACTAAGTGTGTGCGAGAAGAATCTATATTCTTCTTCCATTCTCCCTTTTAACTTTTTATGGCCTTAATTTTCTTTACCTTTCTTTCTTGGTAATGGCAGGCTCGATGCTGCAATTGTACAGACATACCTCTGTTACTCCCTTCCCTACATGCTGAGGAGCTGCACCCATTTGGGGTACACAGATGTCACTACAGTGGGTGGGACTCAGCCAGACCCCCACCATCCCCTACAGAGACTAGAATATCTGTTGAGCTATAAAGGGTCAAGTGTGAATTCGTAGAATGCTCTTTCATAGGGTGAAGTGGAAGAGATTGAGCAGCACAACAAGGAGCTTTGCAAAGAAAACCAGAAGCTGAAGGACAGCTGTGTCAGCCTCGAGAAGCAGAACTCAGACATGCAGGCTGAGCTGCAAAAGAACCAGGTATGGATGCTGGTTAAAGATGAACTTGGAGTATGGAGATCAGAGTTGGACGGTGCCTCTTATCCAGCACTGTCTTCTGTTTTGCTTGTGATGTCACTCCCTTATACATATCTTTGAATAGGCACAGTGTTAAAAGTTTTATATGGGTTATTTAAACTTCGTGGCAAACCTTTGCACTAGGTACTACTGTCATCCCAGTTTTATAGTTGAGTATCCTGAGGCTGAAAGGGGTTAAGTGATCTCTTATACAGCTGATCAGTGGTAAGGCCAGGATTCAAACCCAGGCAGTCTGACTGCTTCTTTCCATTGTCTATTAATAATTTGAAATATTTACTCCAATTAGCTGGAATGTGGACATCAAGAGAGACAAGAGAGTATTAAAGTAAGGTCCTGGGTTATCCAAATTCTTTGCTACTTCTCTTTTGAATCATCCTTTAAATCAGCAGGTGGTGAATGAGAGTGGATAATGCTAGAAGCTAAAGAGGAGTGTTTTCTCTAAAGACTTTAAATTGATTACACCAAGGTCAAAGCTTAGAAGTTTCCAGAACACACAGACCTTGGCAGTTACCACCTGTAAAGCCTTGATCTGCAGGTGAGGAAACTGAGGCCCAGAGGAGAGGAGAAGAGGTCTGTTTAGTGATGACACTGGGTTAGGACCCACTTCTCTTGACTCCCAGACAGTGCTCTGTTCTTTACACTTTGCTGTCACACAAGTGCCTGTGATGTCCTCAGCCCTGGACTGGTATATAAGTGTAGGTGGCAGATCCAGCCTGCAGACCTGGCCTGTCCCAGGCAGTGAGATAACAAAGGTGGCATAGGCGTAACTCACAGTCTGGCTGTCAAGAACCAGTGTGTGGTCAGGAGCCCTACAGCCCACCTGCCAGGTTCCAGCCAAGGAATCAGAGGGTTGAGTTCTCAGGTTAGCTCTCCCACATACTTGCTACCAGTTATTATAATGATAACAAAAGTCACTGTTTATTCAGTACCTACTATGTGCCAGGCACTCTAATGAAGCACATCTCTTCACTTAATCCTTACAACAGCCCTGCAGCTCAGAGTTTAAGTAACTTGTTCAATTCCATAGTCACTTCGTGGCTTTGGAACAAGCTGGGATTTGAACTCTGGTATTTTGTTGTTAAAATCCATGCTTTTGGGGGCTGGCCCCGTGGCCAAGTGGTTAAGCTCCGCTGCAGGCGGCCCAGTGTTTCGTCGGTTCGAATCCTGGGCGCGGACATGGCACTGCTCATCAAACCACGCTGAGGCAGCATCCCACATGCCACAACTAGAAGGACCCACAACGAAGAATGTACAACTACGTACCTGGGGGCTTTGGGGAGAAAAAGGAAAAAAATATAAAACCTTTAAAAAAAAAATCCATGCTTTTTAGAGGCCAGATCATACGGTGGTTAGGGACCTTGTCTTTGGAGTCACGCAGACTGGTTCTCCCATTTATTTGATGAACTGAGAGAAATTTCTTAGCATCTTTGAGCCTCAGTTTCCCTTTCTGTAGAAAGGGGATTGATAATACCTGTTTCCTCAAAGAGATACCAGTACACTCATGTCCATGGCAGCATTTCTCACCATGGCCAAAGGGGAGAGGCAGCCCAGGTGTCCAGTGACGGATGGATCCATAGACATGGTGTGGTGCGGGCATACAATGAAATATCGTTCAGTTTTAAAAGGGAAGGAAATTCTGACACATACTGCCACATGGATGAACCTCGAGGACATTATGCTGGGTAAAATGGGTCAGACAGAGTGACAAATGCCATGTGCTTCCACTTACATGAGGTACCTAGAATAGTCACCTTCATAGAGACAGAAACTAAAAGGGTGGTTGTCAGGAGCTGGGGGTGGGGGCTGGGGCGTTAGTGTTGAATAGGTGCAGAGCTTCCGTTCTGCAAGGTGAAAAAGAGTCCTGTGGGTGGATGTGGTGGCGGTTGCCCAACAATGTGAATATACTTAATGCCACTGAAGTGTATGCTTAAAAGTGGTTAAGGTGATAAATTTTATGTTATGTATGTTTTACTATAATTTTTTAAAAATAAAAAATGATTTAAAAAAGACTATAAACTAAAATTTTTTTTAAAAAAGATTGGCACCTGAGCTAACATCTATTGCCAATCTTTTTTTTCTTCCTCTTCTCCCTAAAACCCCCCAGTACATAGTTGTATATTCTAGTTGTGTGTGCCTCTGGTTGTGCTATGTGGGATGCCACCTCAGCACAGCCTGATGAGCAGTGCCATGTCTGCGCCCAGGATCTGAACCGGTGAAAACCCCGGCCACTGAAGCATAGTGTGCAAATTTAACCACTCGGCCATAGGGCCAGTCCCTAAACTAAAAATTTTTAAATCTTAGAGCCAAAAGCAGGGAGTTGTTATTGATGCACAAAATTGGCTTCTGTGCAGAATGAAATTGGGGAAGGAGAAACAAATATCGAAGACCAGTATGGTGGCCACTAACCACATGTGGCTATTGAACATTTGAAATGTGGTGTATTGTGATATACTGTAGCATAAAATGTATACCCGGGGGGCCAGCCCCCTGGCCGAGTGGTTAAGTTCGCGTGCTCCTCTTTAGCAGACCAGGGTTTCACTGGTTCGAATCCTGGGTGTAGACATGGCACCTATCATCAGGCCCTGCTGAGGTGGCATCCTACATGCCACAAGTAGAAGGACCCACAACTAAAATATGCAACTATTGGGGCTGGCCCGGTGGCGCAGCGGTTAAGTGCGCACGTTCTGCTTCGGCGGCCCAGGGTTCGCCAGTTCGTATCCTGGGTGGGGACATGGCACCGCTTGGCAAACCATGCTGTGGTAGGTGTCCCACATATAAAGTAGAGGAAGATGGGCACAGATGTTAGCTCAGGGCCAGTCTTCCTCAGCAAAAAGAGGAGGATTGGCGGCAGATGTTAGCTCAGGGCTAATCTTCCTCAATAAACAAATAAAAAATAAAATAAAATAAAATATGCAACTATATACTGGGGGGATTTGGGGAGAAGAAGCAGAAAAAAATGTATACTGGATTTTGAAGACTTAGTATGAAAAAAATGTAAAATATTTCCTTTTCACTGTTTACATATTGAAAAGATATTTTAGGTATATTGGGTTAAATATATGCTCTTAGTGAACTTAATTTCATCTGTTTCTTTTTACTTTTTTTTAATGTAGCTACTAAAATTTTTTAATTATATATGTGGCTTTCGTGAATTTATCGGATAGCACTTTTCTAGGAGAAAAGCAACTTTATTTTGTCCACTGCTGTGTTTATAGTGCCAGAACAGTGTCTGGTGTGTAATAGGCACTCGTTAAATATTTGTTTAATGAATTAATGGACCAATATAAGCTCCAGTGGAGGAGAAATTAAGGTAGATGCATTTTTAATATGGAAAGGACATATTAAGAACATTTTATATGGAAGTCCCTTTACTTGGATATTTCATTCACTGCTGTGTCATACTCTGCTTGACTTATAATTAAATAAATGTTGAATAAATGTTTGGATGCCTGAGATACTTAAAACTGTCTTAGAAGTGATCTGTGCCTTTGATGTTTCAATCTACAGGAGGAGCTAGAAACCCTAAAGAGCATCAATAAGAAGTTGGAAGAGAAAGTGAAGGAGCAGAAGGACCATTGGGAGACAGAACTGCTTCAGTGAGTGTAATTCTCCGATGGGAGGCGCTGCTGTGTTACGGACGCCCTTAGATGGGGTCAGGTTAGATTGCTAGAATTTGTTAGAAAACAGTCTTCCTGTTATGACAATGATAGATATGATTCTCCCCCTTTGAATCATGAGCTCTTTGATTCTAGGTTAGAGAATTAGTATCAGAATGATGAGAAGAAATGAGGTAAATTCAAGTATTAACATTAAGTATTGAATACTTGTAGTTTGAAGTCAGGAAGCCAAAACAGGACTGAAGAAGAGGGTAGTGGACTTTTAAATAACTCCGTAGGCTTAGGGTCAAGGCAGCCTTAAATCATTGAAGGCCTGGGGGGGCTGACCTGGAATCAGCATGTTTTTCACATAGTCGTCTCCACGTCCGCAGACTGAAAGAACAAAACCAGAAGATGGCCTCAGAAAATGAGAAGATGGGAGTCAGAGTGGATCAGCTTCAGGTAGGTAACGCCACCCTTCACCAAAGTGTTTTCTTAGTCTTGCCACCACTCTTCTCTGGTGGCCTGGAAAGTTGTGTTTCATTGTTGTGATGCCTAACTGTGAACCTTTCAAAGCATCGGGCTAAAGTTTCAGAGCCTGTGTTTTCTATTCTTGACCCTCCACACCCTTTTTTTTTTTATAGTCACAGTCCACAAGGAAGTGAATAATATGTTCAGTTTTTATTTATCATGAGCTCTCAAGAGGGATGACTGTCATCTGTACCAAGATTTTTGAACTTTTTTCTTTTAACTACAAAATCTTTTCGAGCAAAATCTTACTCAAAAACCTGGAACGTAAAGCAGAGAGCTGCAGAAGCGCTGTCATTTTTAGGAAGCTGTGCTTTAAAGAGTGATTTGTTGCATTTTACTTGGTTGAGTCTCAGATTCTTAGTGTAAGGTCCAGAAGCAGAAAAGTAAGGAAGTTCTAAGGGGTATTTGGCAGCTGGGAGGTGCTGGGAACACACATCTCTTTATGTTGCTGTACACTAAAACGCATTGTTCCTGTTTAGTTTTCCTTCTTTCATATCTTGGTTATATTCACTATTTCTGCTTTAGGCCCAACTATCAACTCAAGAGAAAGAAATGGAGAAGCTTGTTCAGGGAGATCAAGATAAGACAGAGCAGTTGGAGCATCTGAAAAAGGAAAATGGCCAGCTTTTTCTCAGTTTAACTGAACAGGTAGAGTCATGGAAGAAATCAACACTTTTAGGTATTTGCAAGAAAATATATACGTTGTTCTTTCTTTACTCTGTCATATACCTGGATATCACTGGCTCTGGGAAAGGTCTCAGAGGAAGCCATCTGAAATGAGGTATCTCATGGCTTTCTCAGAAACTAATAAGAGAAGACTCGCTTCTCTCTCCTCATCCTGCTTGCTCATTAGCTCAGCAGGCTCTTGCCCAGTGTGTGCGTGTGTTTTCCCAGCAGTGGTACTGATAATCTGTTTTTGTGCAGAAGGAGCACCAGAAGAAGCTCCAGCAGACAGTGGAGGAGATGAAGCAGAAAGAAACTACTGCAATGAAGAAACAACAGGAGTTAATGGCATGTCTGTCTTTGGATGGCTATGTGGGAGGGAGCCGAAAGAAAGGAAGGGATAGGGTCTACTTTCAGGTGATGGAAAGGGTAAATAAGATAGATTAGATAGCATTTACCTCTGGACATTTTGCTCTCTACCCAAAAGGACAGAGAATCTGCCATTTACCAAATGTTTAGGAGAGGTGGGCATTTCTAAGGTGTAATGAGTGATAAAGGAATATTGAAAGTTGAAGTTTATGATAAGTTGTAGCAAACAGAGCCTTGGGCTCGGACTCACACAGAATAACCCCTGCCTCCTTAAAGAGTTATCGTGGGGGCAGACAAATTAATGGTTATAATGTTGAGTTCTACAATTGGAAGATACTACAGTGGTCAAAACAAATTTTGTTATAATTAATAATAGCCATTATCATCATTATAAATTCTTCTGAGCTATAGTAATATACTAATGAAAGGCTAATTGACTAATAATTTTCCATACTATATTGTTGGAAAAGAGGCCTCATGGTGATGATAGGTGCCTAGAAGCCCCATTTTCTGAGTTGATGCAAGGACATGAGAAATCTGATGTCTAGAGGATATCAAACTATTGAGATTGGAACTCATATCATATCCATATATATGGGATATATAAGATACAGTACTATACTACTACATATAAGATACTGTATGTTTTAGCATGATATAGTAAAGAGTAGAACAAAGTTTGAAAATCCACAGCTCATGGGTTAAGTTTAGCCCACAGAAATGTTTTATTTGGCCTAGGTGTTTTTTTAAAAAATTGAATTGTTTACCAGCAACTAAATATGGGAACATTTCCCATTAAAGAATTTTGTATTTCCAGCTTCTTGAAAACTTAGCGGCTCTGGCAGCCTTGAGCCCGCATTGCCCCAGCAGCTGGAGCTGGAGCTGGAGCTGAGGAGCTGCTGCAGCCTTTAGATGGGTCCTGTTCACTCCATTTGGCTGCAGTCTTCGCTGTTTCATTGCATTCAACTCCTTCATTCAATTGCATTACTTCCCTGGCCCCTATTAGCACATTTGAGTTTATGACCTCTGATGTAGCAAAGAAATTATGGATTTAAATAATCTAGAGCCATTCAAAGGGTTGAGCCTCCTTATAGCAGGTATGGGTTTCTTTGGTTTTCATGGAATGTCTTTTCAAGACCCCGGGGCTCCCCAGCTTTCCGATAGCAAGTCTTCATTCCTCATGCATCTGAAAGGCCCCTAACAATGAGGACTATGTATCTTATACTTCAGGAGCCTAGGAACAAGAAAACAGCAGTGGAAGAGCAGTTAGTACAAGAGGTGGAACGCCTAAAGGCAAAGGTAGAGACCGGGAAAGCCTGTTTCTTAGAGAAGTACAAAGAGTGTCAACGGCTCCACATACAGATCAGGCAGCTCAGGGCTGCTGCGCTGGTAGGTGACAGATGAGGGGCCCAGAAGCAAGGGCTAGGAAGGTTTATGGTCCTGACCAAGACCACAGCACTGTACACCCTTGTTAAGGAGAGAAGTTTATCTCTCTGCTAAAAAGAGGAGGGATGTGGGGCTGGCCTGGTGGCTCAGCGGTTAAGTCCGCATGTTCCACTTCGGTGGCCCGGGGTTCGCTGGTTCGGATCCCGGGTGTGGACATGACACCACTTGGCAAGCCATGCTGTGGTAGGTGTCCCACATATAAAGTGGAGGAAGATGGGCACGGATGTTAGCTCAGGGCCAGTCTTCCTCAGCAAAAAGAGGAGGATTGGCGGCAGATGTTAGCTCAGGGCTAATCTTCCTCAAAAAAAAAAAAAATTAAAAATTAAAAAAATAAAAAGAGGAGGGATGGAGTGTGCGGCCAGAAACCAGCCTGGGGAATCCCTGAAAATATGGGCCCCAGCTCAGCCATGGGTCCCGGGGAAGGTTTTGGTAACCATTGAGCAGGTTTCTGTGCAGACTCAGATAGTCCTTTCTTATTTCTGCCTTTTGAGGAAGTGAAGCAGGACCAGAAGACCCAGCAGGAGCCAATGGGGATGGGGAGCCAGGAGCCTGCAGTCAGCACTGTCATCGGGTAGCCCCCTCTTGCATTACTACCTCAGGGTCGGCTAGAAGCGCACAGCAGTTTGAGCACCAGCATTCAAATAAAAAACCTTGGAAAAAAACCACAACTAGTAGGATTAGCTTAAGTGTTTTCGTGAGGTATGCACACGTGTATGTATGTAGGTAGGAGACGGAAGCAGTGAAGCCTGCCTGTGAGTTTTGTGTTCATGAAACTAATCAGGTCAGCCCATCCTACTGGGAAGCCCAAGACCCCTTCCGGGTTCCTTGTAGCCTTGGATAAATGCCTTCCAGGCTTCCTTCTTCCTCAGTGTAACTTGAATCCAGGTGTCTGTCCTCACATGGGGGGAGTCAAACCAACTAACCCTGAGTGCTTCATGCTGTGTTGGGTGACATGTTTATTCAAGACAAAGATGATTCTTTCCATTTTTGGGTGAGGTTAAACAAGGCAACATCCCTAATTCTGATAAGGCAGTCTTGAGGTTTCCCCCAAACTTACTTGTTCTCTCTTGGGTTGCTTAAACTCCCAGCTAAACCAAAAGAAACTGGCATCTTGATGCCAGCTCAGGCCTTCAGGCATTTTGTTAAGTCACTTTTCTGCAAGGCAGCATCTGCCACTCCTCGCTGCCCCAGTGCCTTCTCCCCACCTCAGTCCCACCACTTTGGAAAGCCAGCTCCGCTCTGATCCCCGCGTTTTACCCCACCTTGGATCCAGATTACAATATGTGATCCTAATCTGAATTCTTTTATTATTGACAGGACCAGAACTTTGACCTGTCAAAAAGACTGAGTGAAAACAAGATTATATATGATGCTCTGCAGAGAGAGAAGGAGAACATGGAAAGAGAAAATGATGTAAGTGTGTAAAAGAGGGTAGAAAACCCCAAGGTTTTAAGGGGAAGGAGCAGGGTGACCCAGAGATGTGATAAAAAGAGAAACAAAAGAGCTCTTTCTGAGACAGTGGGTGAGACAGTTGCTCTTAAACAAAGAGTAAATTTAATCTGGTTTCCTAATCTACCGCAAATCCCTCTCTTTGTTCTTTACCTAAAACTTGTTTGGCATGGCAGTAGTCAACTTGAAAGGAAGAGCTTTGATGAAAATCTGACTTAGTATTTTTGCTTTTAATTTCACAGCCATTGTAAGTATTGTCTTTGGGAAGTAATATCCTACATCACTTTTATGCTAGCTGAGGAACCCTTTTCTTAAGCCAACTTTTTCCTTTTTCTCTGCTGCCAACCCAGGAGCAGAAGTGGTAGTCTGTACCAGTGCTGGACCCATGGTAGGCCCCTAAATACATGCTATGCATTGACTTATTCCTCAGTCCATCCATCCATTCATTCATTCATTCATTCATCCAACCAGTATTTCTTTTCTGCATGCTCTGCTTTGGTGGCCCAGGGTTTTGCTGGTTCGAATCCTGAGCGCGGACATGGCGCCGCTCATCAAGCCATGCTGAGGTGGCATCCCACATGCCACAACTAGAAGGACCCACAACTAAAAATACACAACTATGTACTGGGGGGCTTTGGGGAGAAAAAGGAAAAATAAAATCTTTAAAAAAGAAGGTGTTCTAGGCAGGAGACTAAAAGAAGCATTCTGCTCTCAATAATGTACAACAGTTTCAACCTTAATATAGCTCCTGCCACCCTCATATAGCCACACAACTTTTGTGCCCCTCCCTTCAGTTGGAATATATTTAGAGATTTAAAATTATTTTTTGCATTAATCTAAACAAAACTCAGTATATATTTAAATTCAGTTATTAAGAAGTTAGATCTTTGGAGTTGAGGCTGCTGGTTCCCCTCTTGAAGAATTACGGTTTCTCTTTTCTTGGGCCTCTCCAGTGCCACAGTTAATTGAAAAGTACCTGCAATGTGCATCCCCTAGCCAGTTCCTCGTGGCCGTTCTTTGCTGTTACCTTTCAACATCTCTATAAATATTCTGTCCTTAGCTTTTGAAGAGGGAGAACAGCAGATTGCTGAGTTACATGGGTCTGGATTTTGACTCTTTGCCGTATCAAGCGCCTACTTCAGATCAAGGAGGTGCAGGACAAAACCCCAGACTTGTCTATGGAAATCCATATTCTGGTAAGACAGCTTTGCCATTCGAGCTGGAAGGCCCCTGCCTGCATCCCTTTTCCCCTCACAAGTTTTCTGTGTGTGTCTGAGATGCTAATTAAGACCAGTCCCATTGTTAAGACTTGCTGGGCAGAAGCTGAGGACCCAATAGAAAGATTGCCAGGCAAGAAGTGTTAATTGAGAAATAAATCTGAATCTGGAAGACGCAAATCAGATCATTCGCCTAGAGGCAGCAGACACAAATTGAGTCCCGTGGCTATATTCCAAATAGATAAATCAGAGAAATGTCTCTATGTAGAAGATATACACATCCAAAGCTGAGAAAGCTAATTAGGGTTTGGAAATGGAAGCACGGGAGGCGGGTCATGCCGCCCCGGAATGGGCAGTTCCAGCAGCCACCCTGATGGCCTGCCCAAGGGTAGCAGGCGTGTGCTCCACAGAGAGCCCTGGGTGGCTAGGAGGCCAGAAAGTGGGGGTAAACACCAGTCTTAGCTCTCAAGGACTGGTGGTCGGATGTCCTCGTCAAACAATGCTCTTTCCTCTTTTGTCTCCAAAAGCAGTCTGAAACCTCATGTGCTTTTTTTTGGACAGTTTAAAAGCAGGCATGTTCTCTTAAGAAGCCGAATCGGATCTTTGTAACAGGCAGGGATGCAAGTTTGTTTTTTTCTTTAAAAATATTTTTAAGCATTTGGGAAACAACTGCTTGGATTCAGTCTTAAAATCTATTCTCAGACTATTTCTTGGTAAATTGTTACTGTTTTTAGTAAAAGCTCATTTTCCCCACACTTAAAATAGGTTTATTGGGGTTTTTTGGTTATATAACGTATACATGGCTGTGGAAAATGCGACTTTATTATTTTGTCCTCTTTGTCCTTTATCGTTGACTTAGATCCCCTCCAGCAGAAGTAAATGGTACAGCTGAGAGAGAGAGTCAGAGGCAGTGGGGAGAAAGGGAACAATGATGGTTACATGAAACAGCTGTAACCTGTTTACAGCTTCTCCAATTGCTGGAGAATCTAGCGATGATATTTTTTCATTGAATGACATCTTTTTCATTACCCTCAGGTATCCAGGAAAGTTCCGCCCCCGGCCAGGTAAGTATTGGATTCATGAGATTGCCCTCGTCAGATCCTTGAGAAAACGCCCCTTCCTGCTCCAGTCCATGGGAGAAGCGTAGGGAGACTGGTCCATTTTGGTAACTCCAGAAGTCAGCTGGATCAGTTTGGTCAGTACCCAAGGCTGAGCGAGCCCGTTGAGGGTGGCAGAGGAAAGCACAATTCATCCATCAGCGTTCTGCTCAAGATGGCCACTGTGAGAGGAGTTTGGTGGCAGGACCAGGGAGGAGATGGGAACTAGGCAGCTAGCCAAGCAAGGTCTGGCCAGTGCCCCTTCCCGGCTGGAAGCTGTTTAACTGCTTCAGCGATATTAGGGCCTCTCAATCCTGGGGTTAGAGAAAGCCCCAGTGTTTATCTCCAAATGTGAATTTATTCACATTTTTCACCATGTGCCAAGCGTTATCGTAGATGCTGAGGATATAGTGGAAAATAAGATAGACATGGTCTGTGCCACCTATAGCTTACATTTGTGCTGACCTCTTTGCTCTTCCTCCCAGCTCTCCATCAAGAAGTGCCCCACCTGCAATTCAGACTTGGCTGATGACATTTTTGATCTCACCTTGGAGCAGCAGCACATGCAGTCCCTTTGTCTGAATTGTCCAATTTGTGACAAGGTCTTCCCAGCAAAGGAGAAGCAGATCTTTGAAGACCATGTGTTCTGCCACACTCTATAAGTGTCCCAGCCTCTTGTATCGATACTATACCTAGAGTTTATAGAGTAGAACCTGTAGCTTCTACTATGAGTTATGACCCAAGATCCTGCCTAACCTGAAATTATTAGGGAGGCGCTCAGTCCTACTGCCCTAAAGATGGAGTCATGTTTGTTACCTGAAGGATAGTGTTAAGGGCTGTTACTTCCATCCTTGTGAGTTACTACCTTTTAAGTCACATAACTCTAGCTGTGTCAGCCTGTCACCTGTGGTGCCCTTTCTTCCAAGGATCTCCAATACAGGAGCCCTGGGATGGAACTGACCTGACTCTTCACAAGCCTGACTCCGAGTACTAAGTGAATAAGTTTCCAAGTTGTTCCACTGCCTTTCAAGATCGGGCTTGGAGCGTATTTGTTCTCAGACGTCAGTCCTAACCCCAGAGCTGGACATTGAGTGGAGGTTGAGAATTCCTTCCTCTTCCTCCTCCTCAGGCCTCTTTCTCCAATTGCTTGCATTATACTAGCCAAAAATGGCACAACAGAGAACTCAGAAATCTAATTTGGATACCAAAGGTTTCTCATCTTGATTTCTCACCTCCCGATAGAAGCAGCTTATTCCTGAACCATGGACACGAAATATTATTTCAATCACAGAAAGCCTTCTTTCTCTCTGGATACCACTGATTGGCATTTTCTACTCTTTGATCTTTCCTATGCACATAACTTTTATTGTTGTAAGTCCTTTCTTAATGGTTAGTAGGAGGAGTTAGAAACTGTATGGGTTTGCAACTTTTGAGCAGGTGAGTTTGAATATGGATGTCAGAATAATGAAAACTATTGTTAATCTTCTTTAATACTAAAAATAAACTAGTCCTCTATTTCAGGGACTTTGGTAATTTAAAATAAACCTTGAGTTTATGGTCTTTTATTTTTAAGCTTATGGGAAAAGTGTAATCAAAAGGATTGTGGGAATTATAGGTCCCACCAGTGATTTCTCTTCACCTGTCTTAACTAGTCAAGAAAATGTCCTGGTAGTTTTCTTGAGGTGGAGAGAGAGGTGACGAAGCATTTGTTTGAGAAATTGGAGCCCTGACTTTCCCTGCATTTTTGAAAGGGGGCAGTGTGGATTTAGGCGCCCTTTGTTAACTAAGTTCAGTTCTCTCCATCCAGGTTTGCCTAATTGAACTATGAGAAAGCAATTCCATTTTCTGTCCCTCCAAGGGACTGAACAAATGGAAATGGCTCCCAGGCGGTCAACCAGCTGGCCCCTATAAAGACTTTTACAAAAACTTTTGAATGATGTGAAACATGGCGTCGTGGATAAGGTTGAGCCAACGATGGCTCTGCCTTCCTGCTGGGATTTTCTCTGGTGCCATTGGAGTTGTCCTTAGACAGACTACAGTGCCCTGGTCACAGCTTCTTGCCTTCAGTTCTCCTTTGGTAAAATAAAGATGAAACTATACGGCTCCTCCTCCTCTATCACATTTCAGTAAAAGGTCTCTCGGACTCATAAGCCTTTTGCCCCTGAAGAATCAGATGTGACATTGAGAGTAACTCTGGGATAGGATATAACAGGGAGATGGTAAAGCAGTGTTCTGGCAGATACCCTTCCTCCCTGTGAAATCTCTTGCTCCCCAGATAGGTCCAGTGAAGCATTGCAGTTCCATTTTTTTGTACTAGTCAGCTCTTAATTAAGCACATGAATGGAGGGGTGCACATAATGCAAATGAGTGAATACCATTTTCTGGTGAATTACCAGCCCCTTTGCCCCTGCTACCCCGAGGGTTACCACGATTATCAACAGCAGCAGGAGCCCTTCCAACAGGCTTGGTAAAAAAACAGAGGAGGTGTTAATGATCCTTTTTGCTGGATGTAAAACAAAGCATCTTTAACCACTGTTCATTATCCCCAGCTGCTCTTACCAAGGCTTTGAAGGGGAAATTATGCTCCAGGCGGCTACTAGTGCTAAAGGAAACAATCATTCTTATATAATCCACTCCTCACCCCAGCCTTTCCCTTTACACCCCTTGCACCCACACATTTTATAGCTGTAAACTACCTGCAAAACCAGCAGGAAGATAGGGGAGCAAATAGTGTTTGTATCTAAATTGGATTTTAGAATCTTTGTACTTATTATGGCAACAAGTTTTCCTTCCTAATTCATTTTCTCTTGGTCTAATATTAAAATATTTTTGCATTACCTTAGCACACTGACTTGATGAGCAGTGGCGAAGTCACCCTGGCACATGTGAGTGCGAGTGGTGAAGGAAAGCTACCTAAAATCAGCAAAGGGAGAGTTGGCAAGAAATTGTAAACCTAGGCCCCCTAAGAACACCTGTAGCTTCAGCTGTTTTCCCGGGTTTTGCTAAAAATTGGGATGAAATGAAGCTGCCTTGATGTTTAAATATCATTCTCCTATGATTCGAGTGGTTTTCTACAGTGGCCATGGGTTGCACTGAGCTAAGCATACTCTAACCTGGTCTCCTAGCAACAAACGTTAATGAGACGGCAGGCTGGGCTTGAGGGATGCAGTCCATTACCTAGGAAAACAGCAAAATGGGACTAAATACGGAGATCAAACCCAAAGAGATACTCATCTAATTCCCCTGAGTTAACCAACAATAGGCCGCTCAAGCTCAGGGAAATGATGCTAGCCCAGTGCTCTCCTTAGCTGATCTCATACAAATACTAAAATAACGTCTTTACATACATGTAGTGCTTTGTAGTTTAGAATAGAACTATATTCACATATTCCATGTGTACTTTCAGCAATCCTTTGAAACAGACAGCTAACTCCCATTTTTATTTTATTTACTTATTTAATTTATTTTTTTATTGTGGTCATAATAGTTTGTAGCCTTGTGAAATTTTCAGTTGTACATTATTATTTGTCAGACACCGTATGTGTGTCCCTTCACCCTTTGTGCCCATCCCCCAACCCCTTCCCCCTGGTAACCACTCAACTGTTCTCTTTGTCCGTAAGTTTGTTTATGTTCCACAAATAAGTGAAATCATATGGTGTTTGTCTTTCTCATTCTGGCTTATTTCACTTAACATAATACCCTCAAGGTCCATCCACGGTTGCAAATGGAACGATTTTGCTTTTTTATGGCTATTTCATTGTATATATATACCGCATCTTCTTTATCCAATCATTGGTCGATTAACTCCCCCTTTGTTTTTTAAAGATTGGCACCTGAGCTAACAACTGTTGGCATTCTTTTGTTTTTCCTTTTTATCCCCAAATTCCCCCAGTACATAGCTGTATATTTTTTTTAGTTGTGGGTCCTTCTAGTTGTGGCATGTGGGACGGCCGCCTCAATATGGCGTGATGAGCAGTGCCATGTCTGCGGCCAGGATCCAAACTGGAGAAACCCTGGGCTGCTGAAGCGGAGCGTGCGAACTTAACCACTCGGCCACCGGGCCAGCCCCTAACTCCCATTTTTATAGATGTGAAAATTAAAACATGAAGAAATAACCTGCTAAAAGTAGAAGCAACCTAGATGCCCAGCAATTGAAGAATGGGTAAATAAAAGATGGTTATCCATACAATGGGATATTTGGCAATAAAAAGGAACGAACTCCTGATACTCGTCACAATATGGATGAACTTTGAACACATGCTGAGTGAAAGAAGCCAGTCACCAAAGACCACATATTGTATGATTCCATTTGTATGAAATGTCCAGAATAGGCAAATATTCTATAGAAACAAGTGGATTAGTGTTTTCCTGGGGCTGGACGTCGGGGGACATGGATTGCTAAGGGGTATGGAGGTTCTTTTTGGGGTAAAGAAAATGTTCTAAAACTTATTGTGGAGATAGTCACACAACTCTATGAATATACTAAAAGCCATTGAATTACACACTTAGAATGGGTGAATGATATGCTATGTGAATTATATCTCAAGTTGTTATAAAAGATTAAAAAATAATTTGCTGCAATCATCCATTGTAGCGTGTCTTACACAGAGCACGTTCAGCAGTGTTGACCTTGCTTAGAGTACGCTTATCTGAGTACAACCCACTGCCACAACAGTTGTGGGTTCTCCCCCTACCTTGGCCTGGAGGCAGCAGCTTCAGTTGTGATTAAAAGGGTCCAGGCAATTAATGGTAGCCCACCATTTGGCCGGCAGCATTAGTCGTCTCTGGGAATATCTATTCTGTGGAGATGAATGTACCCAATAAAGTTGGGGGAAAAAGTCACGAACCCACAACTCCCAGGTAATCATATTAAGGGAGCCAGCCTGCTCTGTCTAATGTTATTACTTTCTCCCTCTGGGTAAAAAGAATACGACACTCAAGGGGAGTAAGTCTATTGTTTACTCTGTCAATCAACATTTATTGAGCACCCACAGTGTGTAGAACTAGTGTAGGTCCAGGATTGAAAAAAATAGAAGACAAGCTCTTCCCTTAGATGTACGAGATTAATGAAGACATTCTCTCCCCATTCAGGGAGCTCTCAAACTG
This sequence comes from Equus quagga, assembly GCF_021613505.1. NCBI lineage: Eukaryota > Metazoa > Chordata > Mammalia > Perissodactyla > Equidae > Equus > Equus quagga. The sequence continues at coordinate 91,835,244 of NC_060277.1, read as the reverse complement.
CGGGGGCAGAGAGTCTCAGGTTTCGAGGGTCTTCATCTGATGGGGAAAGAGAGAACCACCCACAAAAGCAATTTAAGGACACAAAGATTATTAAGGGAAGTCATCTTGCAAACTGAGGGCATAAGGGCTGTGGGACCTGAGTGTTAATTAAGGTGTGACCAAAGCCCGAGATAACGATGTCTTTATGACAGTCTGCTTTGGAAGAGGGTGGGGGACAGAAATGGCAGACAGAAATGGGGAATATCCTGAGGGTCTCCACAAAGTGGGAGGGAGAAGTGAAGAAGGAGAAGCTGGCCTAGAATGCAAAGGACTTTTAAGCAGAAGTACTAGCATATGAAAAAGAAACCGGTTTCCGTCCTGAAAGACACTACAATCTAGTTGAATCACACCTAACACAAGCTCCTCTGAGCTCAGAAGGGACAGGAATGGGGGTGGGGAAGGATGGTGGTTCTAGGGTACAGGAGCATCTGAGTCCCAGGCTTCAGGACTCTCAGCACTCAGAGCTCCAGGTAACACAGATAGCAGCCCTTGCCATCTCATCCTGCTTCTCTGCCTCTGATTCAAAGCTTCTTTCACTCTAGGCTGACTCTGCCGCCTGGACCACATGATGTAAAAAATGGTTGCTGCCAATAGCTCTGGGTTTTTAAGCTACTCTGCTAAACAAACAATAACAACAAAACAGGTTTTGAAAGGATGGGAATCTTTTAGCCCAATTCTATTTCCCCGAGGGAGGGATTCAGGGGCCCTGCTAGGGGGAACCAGTGCAGTGCTCACTCCTTGTTCAATCAACTGTGGCCAGAGGGTGTGGTCCCCTTGCACCAACACGGCTGCTCCCAGTTGCCGTGAGGATGGGGAGGGTTGGGTATGGGGACAGGAAGATACCAGAGAACAGTTGTGAGCTGAGCACAGAATGAATGACTGCAATAATATGTAACAAATGCACCCTTACACAATGCTGGTGGGAGTGCAAACTGGTGCAGCCACTATGGAAAACGGTATGGAGATTCCTTAAAAAACTGAAAATAGAACTGCCATGTGACCTGGCTATCCCACTACTGGGTATCTACCCAAACAATTTGAAATCAACAATCCAAAGTAACATTTGCACCCCTATGTTCATTGCAGCACTATTCACAATAGCCAAGACATGGAAACAATCCAAATGCCCATCAACTGATGATTGGATAAAGAAGACGTGGTATATGTATATACAATGGAATACTACTCAGCCAGAAAAAAGACAAATTCATCCCATTTGCAATAACATGGAAGGACCTGGAGGGTATTATACTAAGTGAAATAAGCCAGTCTAAGACAAACACCAGATGATTTCACTCATATGTGGAATATAAACAAATACATGGACAAAGAAAATAGTTCAGTGGTTACCAGGGGAAGAGGGGTGGGGGGTGGGGGGTGGGCACAGCGGGTGAAGGGGAGCACTTATGTGGTGACAGTCAAGAAATAATGTACAACTGAAATCTCACATCGATGTAAACTATTATGATCTAAAAAAAAAATCTACCAAATGCAGGGGGTGGGAACGTGGGATTTGAATCTGATATTAAAAGATGCATGGGCCTTAGGTGGAGAAAATTGGGGAGGGCAGAGTAAAAAGCCGCAGGATGGAATCCCACTCAGCAATAAAAAGGAACAAACCTGGTGCATGTGATAACTTGACTGAATTCTCCAGGGAATGATGCTAAATTGTAAAGGCATTTTAAATTACATAGATTAGCGATTGCCAGGGGTTAGGTGGAGGCAAGGGGAGGGAGAAGGCAGGTGGGTGTGGTCTAAAGGACTATGCTAGGTGGTGACAGAACTGTTCTGTGTCCTGACTCTGGTGGTGGATACACAACCTACATGTGATACAATTGCAGAGAACTAAATACACACAATGAGAACCAGTAAAATGGGAAATCTGAGTTAGACTGGTGGATTGTATCACTGTTGACCTCCTGGTTGTGATATTGCACTAAAGTTTTGCAAGATGTTACCATTGGGGCAAAATGCCTGGAGGGTACAGAGGAGCTCTCTGTACTATTGCTTACAACTGCCTGTGAATCTATAATTAACTCAAAATTAAAAGTTTCATTTAAAAGAGAGGAGCTTCAAAGAGCATGTCAAGATGCGGGAATCGCAGCCATCCGTGTGATCAGGGCACAGTGTTCCTAGTGGGCACAGTGAGAGAAGGCTGGAAAGAAGGTTAAAGCCAGTCTGGGAAGGGCCTTGTGTACCATTCTGAGGAATAATCTGGACTCGGTCCTATTATAGGCAATAGAGAGCTTTTGAGATTTTTTTTACTAGGGGAGTGATATAATCAAATTTATATTCTAGAATGATCCCTTGTTTCTAGGTTGTAGAAGCACCATGGAGAATGAATTAGCAGTCAGAAGCGGAAGCCTGGAGGAAGGGGGGCCGGTTAGAGACCATTGCAGGAGTCCAAGAGAGAGCAGCAAGGGCCTGGACCAGACAGCGGAGATGTACAAGGGAGGAAAACCCAAGCTATTTAGGAGTTAAAATCAACAGGATTTCTGTGATCAATTAGCTGCCAAGGAATCAGGGTGTATGAGTTTCCTAGGGCCGCCGTAACAAATGCCCACAAACTGGGTGCCTTAAAGCAACAGAAAGTTATTCTCTCACAGTTCTGAATTCTGGCGGCTCTTAAAAGTTCAAAACCAAGGTGTTGGCAGGGCTGCATTCCCTCCCGAGGCTAATGGGACAGTCCGTTCTTTCAGTGGCTTTTGGCATTTCTTGACTTGTGGCATCACTCCAGTCTCTGCCTCCAGGGTCACAATGCCTCCTCTTCTCATTTGTGTGTCTCCTAAGGACACTTGTCAGTGGGTTTAGGACCCACCTGGATAATCCAAAATAAACTCCTCTCAGCATCCTTCATCACATCTTTTGTCACGTAAGGCAGTACTCTTTAGCCATATAAGGTAATATTTACAGGTTCTGGACGTCTTTTTAGGGGGTCACCATCAACCCCCTACAGAGAGGTGGGGAAGTACAGCTGATTACTCGGACTCTGACCCAGGCCGCCAAAGCAGACACTACAGAAGGAAGAGAGCTCTCAGGGAGGGCGTTTAAGTTTCAAGCATATTGAAGAACTTGTAGGGTTGGTCAGTAGGCGATTGGAT